>NC_072465.1:28658381-28787291 GCF_027596085.1 Anoplopoma fimbria | reverse complement strand
CTTGAGTTTGAACGGGAGCTAGAGGGAGCTAGAGGAGCCGTCTTCCGGTAGAATCCCGGTGACCGGAGCACCCGGATGGAAATAGGTTTTTTTTTTTTAAATTCAATAACTTTATTGAGACATTTGTTCATACATATAAAACACAATATATATATATATATATATATATATATGTATATATTTAATGCCACGAAGGCTTTTATCTATTATCTTTATTTAATGTTTTATTCTCTTTATTTAATGTTTTATTTTCTTTATTTAATTAATGTTTCATTATCTTTATTTAATTTTTCATTCTCTTTATTTAATGTTTTATTATCTTTATTTAATGTTTTAATATCTTTATTTAATTAATGTTTCATTATCTTTATTTAATGTTTCATTATCTTTATTTAATGTTTTTTCATTTTCTTTATTTAATGTTTTATTATCTTTATTTAATGTTTCGTGTTTGTCACAGTAGCGGTTCAGTGACGTAACGTCATGATGTTTTCACGGATGCTTCACTGGACGGCTCATCCTCCTGTATACCGGTGTGCCGGATTACCGGTGTTTTCACGGTACCGGTACCGGTGGACCGGCCGGCTCAACCTCCTATAGCTAGCATAGCTAGAGGAGGTTGAGCCGTCTGGGAGCTAGTGGAGACGTCCCGGTAGAATCCCGGTGACCGGGAAATAGGTTCCGGCGATCACCGCGCATTGCATGCCGGGTAGATTTTTTTTTTTTTTTTTTTTTTAATTCAATAACTTTATTGAGACATTTGTTCATACATATAAAACACAATATATTTATATATATATATATGTATATATTTAATCTTTTATTTTCTTTATTTAATGTTTTAATATCTTTATTTAATTAATGTTTCATTATCTTTATTTAATGTTTAATTTTCTTTATTTAATATTTCATTATCTTATTATGCATGCCGGGTAGATTTTCTTTTTTTTTTTTTTTTTTTTTTTTTTTTTTTTTTTTTTTTAAATTCAATAACTTTATTGAGACATTTGTTCATACATATAAAACACATTCTCTCGCAGCTGCTCTATTCCCATGTTCTCCTGGTGACTGACAGCCTTGAGTGTTCAGTCCGCGTCGTCAGCGTGTCTCTTGACAGGAGCCATGTTGGGTCCTTATACACACACACTGTAATGTGATGGTGAACCTTATACACACACACTGTAATATGATGGTGAACCTTATACACACACACTGTGATGTGATGGTGAACCTTATACACACACACTGTAATGTGATGGTGAACCTTATACACACACAGTATGTGATGGTGAACCTACACACACACTGTAATGTGATGGTGAAGCACAGTATGTATTACGCTCCTGACTACGGTGGCCGTGATCCATGACGCTCCTGACTACGGCTGCGGTGCGGCTTTGTAGTTTACTAAGTCTACTAAAACATGTTGACAGAGCGCCGTGTACCACACAAAACCGCTTCGAGGTCAGTAAGCACAACCAGAATTAATCCATATATAAAGCGCTCCGGATTATAAGGCGCACTGTCGTTTTTTGAGAAAATTAAAGGCTTTTAAGTGCGCCTTATAGTGCGGAAAATACGGTAGTTGTTTTTTGTTCCTTTTTCGTTCCTCCTGTATCCTTAAATGTCACCCCAGAAAATAATAGCACATCATTATTTTTCTAAAGCCAATGGTTTTCTTTTAAACTAATCCTACAATACTCATTAGAGTTAATTTGGACTAAACCTGAAATTGATTATTTGGAAGACAGGAGCTGCTGTGGGCACTCTAACCTCCCCCAGGGTGAGAAATAATACCATAGTTTGGGTTGAGAGTAATCTTGTTCTGCACGTCATCCACCTCAATCGAGTGCTTACAGGCTTAAAGACTGTAATCATAATGACAGCAAATACGTGACAGATAGCTGCCAATCATTGTTTGATTATAGCATTCACACACAAAGTTAGATGGAGATAAGGCACTCTGCATGCTACATGTAGGTCTGGTTGATTTGATCCTTGTGTTAATTATAACAATTATTTTATGACAATTCCATAATTGCATATAAATCAGTATTATTAGTTATATTTTCAGTTTTATATTTTCTTCTTTTCTTTTGGTTTGAAAAGGTCAGTGCTTTCAGAAAAAGGCTTTTTATTATATAGTGAAACTGTGTGACAATGATGTGCCAAAAAGGCTGATCCCCGTCTGAGCAACAGCCAATTGACACCTCAGCAGGCAGTAAAAATGATGTTCATCCATGTGACAGAAATCACCTTAAAATTGCAATTTGGGCACTCTGAATTAACTGTCCATCATAGTTCCATGTCCATAAAAAGTTTTATTTTTGGCAAGAGGAACGCGCCAAATGTTTCCGGCTTTAATAAAATACATTTCTGTAGTGACGAGAGAAAAAGGGGAACAAAGAGGGAAGTGTAGGAGGGGAAATATATGAATGAGGCAGAAAATAATAGGGGAAAATATTGCCAATTTTGTCATCGTAATGTGACTGACAGCTGACCGCCTAGCTCAATCTTCAGAAAAAAAGGAAAAAACCGATATATAATAGTCCTGAAATCTGATTGGTTCCATCACATTCAGACCCATTTTTATATACATGGAAAAGCCTGTGTAACTGAACGCACGTATGAGTAGAATTCACTATGTATACAATATATTCCGCTCCAGAACTACCAATCACAGGCCATCATATATTCATGCTGTTCACGGGAAATATGTTGAAAAATGGTCAAAGGCAGGTAGGTTTCACTACCCTATAGAACAAATTCCATTCCATCGTAGGCATTACTGCCCTTATAGCTGAGGACTTTTAATATGGTTTTCAGAAGTTCACTACATTACCTGGAATACTATTTCCGTCAATCAAAAACGCCTTTGCGTCATTGAATTGAGGCTATATGAGATATTGTTCTGGTCTTTGTGGGTGCTGTCAAAGAATCTGAGAACGTCATAACTAGAGGCCGATGAGCCATACTGAATTTTACATTCAGCCTGACATTTGATGGTTGATCAAACCAGCACTCTCTCACCAATTGACGTATGAATGTTGCCTCAATTTGAAATGAATTATGGATATGAGAACGCCATTCGTACACCTTTAGTCTCCACTGACGTCCCAGTCAAGTGCATTAGTTAAGTTTGTGACGTGTTTTCTTGACGTTGTTTCCGTACATAGTTGACTTAGTTACGTACTTATTTTAATCCCAACCATGATGTTTCTCCTAAACCTAACTAAATTGTTTTGTTGTGTAAACCTAATTATTGTTACCGTGGTTTTGTTGGCTAAAAATAACAACAGTCACTTCATGGTAATGACACGGTGTGAAATGACTAGCAAAAAGCTAAAAATGGGGAATAATAACACGTGGAAATATGGGATATGTCTTGCTTTTTATACTCCTTCCCATGAGATTGGGTTCATCAAACATGTACGTCCTGCCAATGTCATTTTCAGTCACTGAAGTTGTTGTTAACTTTCTTCACAACAATTAATCAGTATTTGAAGAACAACTTATTTTTTGTCAATCTAATACATGGTTTTTTTCTGTTCTTATTATTCCTGAAGGTAAAGTTTCAGTAGCTACGTAAGAAGACGAACATTGAACGTGAACGTTAAATGTTTTGCTGCGTTCCAGAAAACTTGGAACTCAAAAATTTGCTAGAAAAAGTACAAAGGAACAAACAGCAATTGTTGCCGGCAGCTGATGAACAAGCAGGTGATTGTGTAGCTCGAATGAAACAGCTGCTGCCAATCAGCTAATGCAGGCGTGACTTGTGTCCTCACTGAACACTTTTATTTGAAATATTGCAGTTCTCTTATTTTTTTTATGAACATACAGACCACAGGCAGCACTTTAAAGCAATTTTACAAAAGGTTAGAGGATTTCACTTTGCCTCACGCCTCTGAGCACCTTCTGGGATAACTGCCCTAAAATCACAGAAAATTGTGGAACTTGGCCCCTAACTGCTTAAATGAGACCGGGCCGTTGTTGCTTTTTTTTCTGCAACACCGTTTTTCTCCTTTTTTTTTTTTTTTCAATGACATAACCAGTGAATGGAAACATTCATTTCCCCCCAAAATTTGTGTACTCCAGTTACTCCCACTGAAAATGGGTAATATCTCTGCAAAATGGCAGATGAAATACTTTTTGCAGAAATGGGCACAGCCAGATCATCTAATTCCCCTCTAAAGATCCATCTTTAGTGAGGAGAGTGGTGATATTCACACTTCACTATACTGTGGAACAGGGCAACTGTGACCATGGATACAGTTGGAATGATGTCTGGGAAATTTGCCTTTATATTAACTTCAATCCTATGTGTCTGTGCATGTGAGAGTGGGAATATGTGTGCGGGAAAAAAACAGGTAATATCTAGTTAGCCAATGTATGAGACCAATTTTGTCATTTGTATTTTAATTATGACTCACGATTACGTGGCTTTTATACAAATTATGGCGCATTACTTTTCATAGGTATAAGATAGGAACACGCGAATGAGAACAGCCTGTTTTGAAACCAGTTTTGTACTTTAAGTGAGAGGTATTTGCAATTTAATATGCGGAGAGAGAATCTATGATCATGTGGAGAGAGCATGTGTGGGTGTGCATATTTGCATAAAATGAGTTGATAGCACATATTTTCTAACTGTGTGTGTCTGTTTGTGTGTGAGAGAGTACCAGGGGTAGAGGAAGTACTTAATACAATAATCTAAAGCAAACAATTTAAAGAAAAAGTGCAGTAATATGTTTCCCGAGAATGATTCCTTTTTGATATTTCTAATTTGTGTTACATTACATTACAGTCATTTAGCAGACGCTTTTATCCAAAGCGACTTACAGTCAGTAGTATATTACATATCATTCACCCATTCACACACTGATGACAGGCTACCATCAAGGTGCCACCATCAGACTCTAACTAACATGCAACATCCAGTCCACACCGATGGCAAGCCTTCAGGAGCAACTTGGGGTTAAGTGTCTTGCCCAAGGACACATCGACTGCCGAAGCCGGGTATCGCCAACTAAGAACTATAGCTAGCAAAAAATAGAAATACTCAAGTAAATGGACAGTACAAGTACTTGAGTACATGCATATTGGTTTCCACCACTCCAGTGTACTTGTATTAGTCCCATTGAGGCGACTCCACAAGGTAAAGCATGGAGTTTACGTTGTGGTTTGGTCTTCAGGGTCTTCAGGGAATTCAGGTAAGTCAGTGTAATGTTCTCTTATTGACAAAAAAAGGTGTATTGTGCTTGTGAACCAACCTCTGTAATGTGAACCTCTGCTACTCTCTACAAACACAGTCACGCTTTAACACCAGGGATTTCTTTTGCTGGACTCCTTCCCTACTTCCTTCTCCCCGTTCATCTTTGTTTCCCTTTCTGTCTCCATCTGTCCTTCCTCCTTTTTATTTTCTGCCTCCCCCCCTCTTCATTGTCTTTCCCCTCAGAAAACCCCTCCTTCTCTCCTCTCTCCCTGTTTTCTCCCATCTGTAATGGTAATGCAATGTTCTCAGTTCAGCTCATCAGCATCGGTGAGAGCAGCGCCCTCACTGGAGCCCGTTCCCTCCTTCCCTGAGTGTTTAATTGCATTAGCATAAGCACAGCCTTATGTGTGTGTGTGTGTGTGTGTGTGTGTGCGGGAGTGTGTGGGAGTGTGTGAGTTTAAGCTATCGCTAGTGTGTGTGCCTCATGGAATCTGACTAATTTGAGAACCAGAGGATTCTCTACCAGCATGTGTTCGTCTCCTCCAAGTGCACATGATGCTTTCTCTTCCTCTCTCTTTTTTTCCTCTCTCCCTTTCTCTTCCCAAGTAGGGAGGCCTGGGGGACATCCATCAAGTGCTTTCTTTTTGGCAAAAAGAGCTGGTTGTGTGTTCCAAGAATGAAGGAGGGAACCTTTAATGGGGAGGTTGGAGGGAGGACGGCAGATGGAGAGAAGGAGGTGGATTTTGTGGACGTGAATAAGAGCAACATCTTGACTTTAACAGGAAACATCCTTCAGCTTCGCTAACTTGAGGTTGAAGCACGGACATGTTCCTTTTCCAAATGTCTCCTGTGCTTTGGGAACTCGCATTTACATAATGTTCTGCTTCTCGAGCGCACCAGTCCTCAAATTTCGTCCTTCTATCAGTCCCCCGCTCCAACTAAAAATAACAAAAGCTGTTTCAGCCCCAACCCTCTGGAATCATCCCAATCCATCAGTTCTGATTGATATGTGGACTGTTTTAAACTGCTGCTGAAAAAACATCTTTATGAGCAAGCCAGTTTTATAAATCCCCATCCCTGTCTTATGTTTCAATTCATTTTAGTTGGGTCTGATTCTCTTTGTGTTTTGTTTTATTTTTAAAACTCCCTTCATGCATTCATATTGTGTGTGTGTGTGTGTGTGTGTGTGTGTGTGTGTAGCATGCACTTCTACTATACAGTCTATGGTTTTACCTTCAAACAAATTGGATTAGATGATTTGGCCAAACTGTTGGCTCGTCTGAGTTCTCTTGATGTGATCTGCAACTGTGAGGTGGATCCAGCCTCATCCAGGCTTTTGCATTTCCAACCCTTAGGCAATGCAAATAATCTCCTGGCAGCCGATGGCTGTAAGTGGAGCCTGGCTGGGGTAAGCAAAAAGATGCAGCTTTCTCTGGCGTTAGGAGCTGGATTTCCTTGGCGGCTAAAAGTTCACTTCTGCTCAGTCCAATTTAGCTTGCTTTATTAACATGACGTCTGACATGAGTTATGAAAGGAAATTAAAAAAGAAATCCAAATACATTAGCTAATCCAGCCACATGTCTTACCCGGGTACGGCTGCAGATTCACTCGAATGCAAAGAATGTGAGTTGACGCTAATCAACATTATGTGCTGCCATTTGGACTAATCTCCTCCGGACCAGATGAAAGAGGAGAGAGATAAAGGGGCAGAGAAAGTTTCAGAGGGTTTTCTGGAAGGATCTGAAGTCTAATCCCAATCCATTGTCCATCAATTGGCATTTATTTAGAGTCAGCTAATCTACACAAGGTCTCCTCTATCTCGTTCTCTCAGCATTCCCACAGTATAATGTGCAGTTTAATCTACTGAAGAGGTCCTTCCGTCTCTCTTGGATCTCTGTGAGACTACATCGTGCTTCTCCGTCCAAGTGGCACGATGTCATGTGTGCAAATCCTCATCCTCAACTTCCAGAGGGGTTTCTGAAGATATTTGTAATATTAATCATTCATCCTTACATTTTTTTTTAATACAGAAACCCTGCAAGGAATTGGCAGACTTCCTCTCTTTAGCTTTCTTTACATATTTCCTTTTCCCACAGTGCGGCGTACACTGTATAGCACACCTCTAACATAAAGCAAATTCAACAATCTTTAATTGATGCATTAAACAAATAAAACAGGAATGAAGGCTGTATAAGAAATAAATGAATGCTAAATAATATAAACCTTGTTAAAGGAAATTAAAAAGTTAAGAACAGATACATAAATCAAAGATAGCAGGGCAAGATGGTTGAATGTGAAGTTGAATCCAAAAGTTTTGTTACACTGTTGGCTAACTGCAGAATCTTAAATTCAGATCATCAGTCATGCAGGGAGCCCATTGGTGGCATCGAACCTAAGCAGACTATTGAAATGAGCCAACATCCTTTATGTGGGCTAATCCGCTCGCAGTCTGCTGGGTTTCCAGAGTGATCTGCATGTCTTATCGTCCTCCCATTAGTATTCATGCTGGATTAGGCTAATCAACACGGTGCACCTCCATTACGTTTCATTCTATCGCTATCTTCTCTCGCGCCTTTCCCACAATGCAGAGCAAACTGTAGAATCGCTCTGCTTCCCCTCTCTCCCACATCTTGAAGTGACCATCTTTATTAACCTGCTGTCAGTGCAGTTTGTGGTCATGTTGAGAAATCCTCCCTGCAGTTTAGATAAGAGGACAGGGCTTCTAAAAGATGTAACACCAATCGATGCCCCGTCCATTTATATTCATATTGATTGAGCTCAACCAACAAGAGGTCCCTCCTTCCATTTCTGTATCTGTCTGGTTCTCTTTGTTCCAATCCAATCTGCGTGGCCCTGGTGAGAAAACAGGAAGGTGTTGTTAAGGCTCTTATTCCACTGGAGTCTGTCACTCTTTGTCTTATTCTCTCACTGGGCCGAGACTGCAACATAAAACACAAATCCTCCCAACAAGAAAACAATGTCATTTTTTGGGGCCCAGAATGACAAAAAAAGTCAAGTCTGAACCCTCCAACAGGCCTTTAAAGGTCCCAAAGTGAGGACCGGCCAAAATGTCCTCTTTATTAAAAAATGTCCTCATTGTCCTCCTAAAGATAGCTGTGCAAGTGTACACACACACACACACACACACACACACACACACACACACACACACACACACACACACACACACACACACACACACACACACACACAAACATGTGTTTACTTAGGTCACTTTTAGGGACATTATATTGACTTACATTCATTTTTTGGAGACTTCCCAAAACACTAACTTAACCTCAGCCAAAAATCATATTTTTCACACAGCTTTTGTTCCCAATGGGATATGTCATCCCCAATGTACTGGTCTTTAGTCTGAAATGTGTCCCCAAAGGTAGCCTATGTGAAGAGCATACAAACACACACACAAAGACCTCCGGTTAATATAGTTCTTAGATACGGCTTCTCTGCTTCACATTTTGGTAAATGGATGAAGCATGAAACCTCAACTCACAGCAGTGGTTGAAAGTACTCTAGTGCTGTACTTAATACTTGTTCTGTACTCAAGTATTTTCATTTTTTGACACTTCTACTAACTTCTACTCCATTCCATTTCCAGACATAAATATAGATTTTAGATTAGAACAACCTACAGAATGATGAAATAATACAATACATGACATTGTTACAGATGATATCAGTTCAACCTTTTTGGCTTGAGACCACTGACAAACCATTTTTCATGTTTCATATGTGATAAAAAGAAAATACATATAAGTCTGAGCTTAGTTTTTTCTCTCTAACATTCATCATCTAAGGACGCCCAGGGATTTATTTGGGGATCTTTTGGAGGGGCCCGACCCCTAGGTTGGGAACCACAGGTCAAGTTGTATATAAAGTAGTGAAACCTCACTCTACAACAGAAAAATAATATGAAAGTGGAGGTTCAATTCTAACAAAGAATAGTCAAAATCACAGCCGACTGTTGTCTCGTCATCTCTGTGTTTCTGGGATTGTTGACTGCCATGAAACAGTGGGAAGAAAGATGCTGAGTACACATCACACACATACACACAACATTTTTGCTAAGCCAAGCATGGTGACAAGGATCTGCAGTTCTGAACTGCACAAAAAAACACATGCATGCACCTTCAAGTTTGAGTGAGAATCAAGATTGTTTAATGCACAGTGACCCTTTGAGAACAGCGGACATCAGTATCATATTGGATAATCCTCAAACAAGGACAAACCGACCCAACCAACGCATTGCCCAAACTCAAACCTATTCGTAAAGAATTCTCCCCAAGATTCCCAACAAACATCCACAGATTAATAACCATTCAGATAATGAAAAAAAACTTTGCCTAGGGAAATCAAAGTATGATTACTAATATTATTTATCTGACTCACACACACATGGAAAAATCCGCTGGTTAATTTATGGGCTCTCTACCGAAGCCACCAGTACTCATCATTCACTCCCAATGAAACCACAGATATTCTGGTTATTCAGGGTCAGCAATCTCCCTCTTCAACAGATGAAATAAGCCGTGCATACGTGGACGTTTTTCAGTCTCATATCGCTAGTTTTAATTAGTATGACAGCTCGGAAAAAAATAAAAAATATCCTCCACAGAGTAAAGAGTAAAGTAATTAAAGTCAGCAAGATTTACCTGCTTGTTTAAAATGATTAGTTTACAAAGTTGCTGTTGCCGATTCCTGAATAGTAATCAGATTAAATACATAAATATGGTAGAAAAGTGCAATCAGAGTGCAGATCTCTGCCCAGTGTGTTTGCATCTACCTCTCCTGTGTAATTGAATTTAATAAATAAAATGTTTTCTCCGCACTTCAACTGTTTAATTATTAATTTCCTTAGCTGTTAGCTCCGTTAGCTTTAATAAGCACCATTAGCTGTTAGCTCTTTTAGCCAAATCCACCGCAGGACTGTGCTGTCCACCGGCTGCTAACAGCGAACTGGCCTTTCTCCTTCATATTCCATCATATAGTAAGCCCTCGCTTCAGTTTGTCATTTGCTAAGGGACAGTTATACACCTGTACATATATACAAATTGTCATTATATAAGATACAGTCATAAATAGGAAGAAAAAAAGATTAGGCTCATGAGTCCAGCAGAATGCAATAATAGCCCTGGACAGACATACAGAGAGATGCTCAAACACGCATGAAAAATAATGATAAAAATCTAAAAAATCTTTGAATGTGAAATTAATTAATTTTAGAGTGAGACTCTGACCTTTAGCGGCCTCTGGTCGGTCCATTAAAGTGAAATTAATTTTATGGGTCAAAGGGTGGCTCCTGCCTCACCTGATAACAGCACAGGCCACCCTGTCTCTTTGCTGGTTAAATATGACCTATATATAATTATATGATTATATAATCATAACCTTTTTTCAGGGGCATTTATATGACCATATTTTCAAGTGTGACAGGTTTGCAGGATTACCTGGACATATTTCCAGGCAAATGTTTTTCGGGATGTACACGAGGATTTTGATTGGTGTTATGCTGTAATTTGGGATCTATAGTTTATGGCGTCCCCTGCTTGATCCCCCTCCATAACCACTTGTTGTATTCTTGTTCTTATCTTGTTTTGAAATGTTTTTGTTGTTTCTTTCTGACAGATCTGGGGATCTATGATTAACTAAGGCTCAAGGCCGATCCCTCTGAAAGCCCAATTTACTACGTGATGAAATGATATGATATTATTACAGGATGCTTCCTTATTGTATGTTTTTTTCTGTATAAAAAGCTCCACCCCCCTTTGTTTCCTCACCTGCCATTTCAGCTAAACCATGTATGGTGAAGGTCCTGTGGACCGAAAGCTAAAAATAGTGTTCTCTGTGTTCTTTGCAAAGATCGAAGTGTGCGGATATCTATTATATTAGTTTAGGCAAATGCGGTTTAAAAGATCCTTCAGAGTATTATAGAGTAACAAGTACCATGCAAAGTAATGCAAGGTTGTTGAAGAACACAAAAAGCACCTATTCAATTTTTTTTTTTATAGTTTTTAAAAGAAAATATCTAAGTAACATATTAAACACACTTTATATACTTTTGTTTTACTCATCTATTACTAGAAAATGTACAAGCAAGAATATACAAAGTATCCAAATTGCTGAGAGTTTGTCAATATCAGCACTTTGAATTAGATTTTTATTTTATAGAGAACTAGTTTTAAGGGAAGCAAAAGGGAGGTTCAAATATTTCAAGTTTCAGTTTGCAGCGGAATATTAACAGAAAGCTGTTTTATAGATTTTATAGCTCCATGCATTACTATAATAGCAACATATAATAGTAGACAAAAAATAACAGTATGTAATGTATTGAATAGCATTAGCATAGCACATTCTTTCATGCATGTTTCTTTTTGCCGTCCTGCCGTTCCTTCAGACTGCATTAGATGCTTGTCACAAAATAGTGATTCAGGAAAACAGATATCAGAGAAGAAAATGTGCATAACTAACATGCAGAGAGGAAAAAAGAAAATCCAATATGGTGAGAGTGAAAGGGGAGAGAGAGAGAGAGAGAGAGAGAGAGAGAGAGAGAGAGAGAGAGAGAGTCCCTGGGGGAGTTTCTGCTGACACATTGAATGACCGCAGTGACGGAGAAGCAGATTGAATTCCTACAAAAATGGCCTCTCCCCCTGCAGTTCACTTCAACCCCCGGGTCAACCGTAGAAGCAGCCGAGGCGTAAAAATATCTGGAAATTGATTTGCATTCAGTAAGAAAGCGGAGCTCCTTATCATTTCTCTTCTTGCCGGGCGGCACGGATGACGAGTTTAACGGAAGACACGACGGGAGAGCCAAACGAGATCCATACTATATAGGACTGTGTGTTTGTGTGTGTGTGTGTTTTGATCTCAGTTAAATAAATAAAAAAGACTGAGCGTGTCTTCTGATATGACAGACATCACTAACAGAACCCCCCCCAACACCACCACCACCTCCTCCTCTGGCGATTCGCTTAAACATCTTTCTTTTTTCCGGCGGATAAGTGACTCGCCGCTGGAAAGAGAGCTCAGATGCTGCAGCTGCATCAGATGTTCACTCATTTCACTCCACACTTTACACTTTCTTGTGCACAACTTGTGTTGCGAGGGGCGTGAGAGGGCAAAAGTTTATAGCGAAGGATCAAATTTACCCCCACGTTGCCAGTTGAGCAGTGCACTGCCAAATGTCAGACTTAAAAGTTCACAATGTGGGAGTCTGGTGGGCTAATATTTAAACCCCCATGACACAAGAGATGAGTGGAGATCACGCCCAGACAGCGGTAACCCTGCTGCTATAGAGGATTCCCCGAGTGCCTGCTGACCCTCCGACTGCTGCGAGAGGCCACATATTTCTCTCCAAGCAACAACTATCACCCTTTACCACGGGAGGCAACGATCCAGCAATTTTGAACGCATTGCATCGGGTCCTAAATTCCCAGCATTGATTCTAACAGCTTGAAAAAAGTTGGACGAAGCTGAGAGCAAATCGCAGCTCGAGCGACGCGGGGTTCTCTCTACAGGTGGAAGGTTTGACATGGGGGGTGCATCTGTTTCAAAATGTCATTCGCTCTGCGTTGGTTTCTCTCCAGCTGGGTTCATAAGGTCATCTCTGCCGGTGTCGCCCATCGTTCAGAAAACCACTCTGAGCTCTGCTGCCCGGTGATTTGTCAGCAATGAGCTACAAATACGCAATGCAGCAACAAGAAGAAAAGTCGCTTTCACAAAAGACTATGTCGATGTTGTTATCGGCACCCTTTGGGTTTTATAGAAACACGGCAATGTCAACAAGACTGAATATGAGTGGAACATCAGTACCAACGTGTCAACGCAGCAATGACCCCCCAAAAAACTGGACCAGAGACAATGAAAATGTTAAAATGTCTTTCAAGCAGCTCTACACAGTTAAGTACGTTTTATATTCATACCTTCTTCTGTCAGTGGGCTTCACAAGTCAAGTTTCCATTAAGTAGCAGATTTTTCTTCTATGTAACTTAACCTAACAAGCACAAAATACTTTAAAACAAGCGTAAACTTTATTTTGGTTTCACTAGAAACACGAGCAGCTGTCGCCTAGGTGAAGTCATGAGTTTGTTTGACACATCCGCTGCACCTCCCACGTTACCTGCTCCTTAACTGGTCTTACACTACGTAACTATCAGACCACTTTCATTTTTTTTTACCAGCTGCCTAATTTACTTCGTCACTTTCTGTGATCGAATGCATAAACATCCACATTTAACGTATCGGTTGTTTGCAGAAACATACAATTACAACATTTTCCCCTGGCTGATTAGACCCGACCATAGTCCGCTGAATAGCTATGGGGGTCTGGAATTTAAAAAATGCATAATAATAACATGTCCTTGTGAAGACTGAAATATAGCATTTCAGAGAAATGAGTCAAACAGAGACAATTCACCCTGTTCTTGACATCTCAAGTGCACTTCATAAAGAGCAAATAACTGCAGATTCCTTATCATAAAGTGTGAATGGAGGTGGCTTTGGAGGCCAAGTGTAGGAATCCAATACTTTATGGTATTTAGCCTTCTATCAAGCACACAGTTAACAAACTCCACACATTTAAACCTATATTTTAAATCTTTATATTAAAGGTTTTATGCTATCTGTGTAATTGTGATTATTGTGACCATAGTGTAAAGTTCTCTGTCGTAAACTAAATATGGTTATGTTTTTTGGGTTAAGTCTATATTGTTTATCATTTTATTGATCGACTGAGGTAAATTGTTGTACAACCTGAGCTACTGTCAGCTATTTTATTGAGTTTCTCTTTAGATAAATGCTCTTAGTGAATTTTGAGTTCCCTGTGGTAAGCAGGTACTCAGTGAATAAGTCTGGGGCTTTTATTGCGAAAAGCAAGAACAGACAAACAACCTTTGTTAAGGTTGAAAAGTTAAATGTACTGGTAGTAAATGAGTAAGCTGTGGTTTGAGACTCTGTGTTGCCCTGGGTGGCCTCGTTTTGGACGTCATCCACCTGACCCTGCATGTTTCCAGCACATCAGCAGCTCTCTCCTGACCTCAGGGTCGAAGCCCTCAGGTGTCAGAGGTTGGGTGGGGTGTGATCCAAAGAGCTTCACTCGTCTTTTACTGAGCGGGTCATCGCACGCCCATTGAAGGTAAAGCTTCTGATGCATTCTTGCTTGTCTTTGAGGCTTAAACAAACCAAATCACAATGGCGTATTTTGTTTTCAGCAAGACATTTTAAGTTTTTAAACTTTAAACTGGAGAATTGTGTGTTAAGGGGAAATAGCAGTGTACGTTTATTTCGTGTTTGTTACTTACTGCCATTAATACTCATGAAATGGCTAAACCCCCCTCTGTGTTCGCCACAGTCTGAAACTGCTCCTCTCTGTTTGATTGCAGGTTTGCCTGACCTCCCAGCAGTTATGGTTTCCCACTGCTTTATAACAGTGGGGAGCAGTGGGAAAAATAAAAGGATATAAAATAAAGTAAGGAGAATATAACAACAACTGCAGTAATGAATGCAATCCACGATTTTATAGTGACTTCTACATTCTTCTAGCGTGACTTTTCAACATCTGATTCTGATTATTATTGTCCAGAAATAATGTAAAAAGAAAAAAGGTGTCAGCGAGCATGAACTGTAGATTAAAAGACGACAATATCTCTTGTACAGCAGTTAGATCTTACAGAAGAGGAGCCTCGTTATCTCACTGAAGTTCACGTCACTTTCTTCATTCTTTGGCTGGAAAGATCTGAGGTAGTCTGAAAGATATGCAACGTTATTCCACACTTAAATTGAGTCATTAAAATGCGGTTGCAGAGCAGTTATATTAAATCCAAATGTCCCAAAAAACATGTACTCCAAACATCATAAAAGTTTAATAATGCGGTGGTCACTACAAGTGTTTGTTGTATTGCTGGAATTTAATCTCAAGAAAACGAAATAAAGTGAATTAAAAACATGTCCTTGCTGTTCCAGATAGTTGTATATAAACCTAATGTCTAGGAGATAGGATTGCTGTTCATATATACATTGAAAGGTTTTTTTGTTGGCTGTTATTGTGGGGCAACACTTGTATAACTTTATTAGATCTTGCTTGAAATCTAATCTCACACAGAAGGATAACTGTGGATTTAACCTAAACTTTAAACATTTACAGAGAAGAGCCTGAAGAGATCAGACGTTATGTCACGCTGACTTCACATTTCATAACCCTTCGCCCTGAGGTTAACCCTAACCACAGGGCAGCCAGCATTATACCTCACAGTCCAGCTCACACACAGCAGGTCCTGTATTGTGTCGTTCCTGTGGTATGCAATCCCCCCCCCCTCAGGTAAACCTGTTATTAGTCAGCTGCAACATTCCAAATGACACAGCGGCTAACGAACCAATCCCAGCAGCCGATCGGCATTCCTCCTGTCCAAGTGCTTGAGTAGGCAGCTAATTGGTTCTTTTGTGTGAGCGAGCCGTGGGCTGTTATTTAGCCGTGGGTGGCTGCTAAAGACAAGAGCACTTTTGGAGATCGCAGCTGGTGGGGGAATTGCGTACTCCTGCTTTTCTCTTTTGTTTTGTTGTCAGAGAGATCTCATCGCATTTTGATTGGCTCTACAATCTGTCCTTAAACCCCTGGATTCAAAAATCCTCTAATTAGGCAGGTAAAAGCTGTTCCAGGTGGGTTGTAATCAGGGCTGCTTTTGTCCCATTTAGGAGAGAGCCACAGATACAAAGATACTTCTTTTTGGTCATGATGCATCTCTTTGAAGAAATTTGGCATCGCGTTTTGGTTTATTTAGATGTCTTTGTAGTCATTTTGCATCTCTTTTCTGTTTGTTTGGCATCTCGCTCTAGTTGTTTGTAACCCATTTTGCACCTCTTCGTAGTAGTTTTGCATCTCTTTTTGGTCGTTTTGCATTTCTTTGTTGTCATTTTGTGTCTGTTTTTGTTTGTTTGGCATCTCTTTGTAGTTGCTTGCATCTCTTATTGGTCATTTTGAATTGCTTTGTAGACATTTTGCATCTCTTGTTGATCATTTTGCATCGATTTGTAGACATTTTGAATCTCTTATTGATCATTCTCTTTTCTTTGGAGTTGTTTCTCTTCTTGGTAGTAGTAGTAGTGTTTATTACTTCCTTAACACGATTGTTAGCAGTAATTTCAAACAGAGGTTCTGGCCCAGGGTCCCTCTCACCTGTTTGGCTCCTAGAACTGTGCCCAGTAGGCCAATTCAGGAATCCATTCATGATAATTAATGCACTTCTTATTTTTCTTCAGCTACAAAATGCATGGACAAAAACCTGAGAATATAATAACTGAAATCAACAAGTATTTTAACAATTATGATAAATATTCATTGTACAAAACATACAATTATCCTTTCCTTTGTACTACTCTCTAGCTGGCTGTGACTATATGTTGTTGTTGCTATTTAATCAATTTCAGCTCCCAGGTTTGTAATTTGTCTAAGATATGCTTACTTCCCATACCATGTCTGGACTCACAAATTACAGATGCGTTCCACTATTTTTGTTTATTGTTCCCTTCCTGGTGAAATATTTTAATGGCAAATCATAAAAGCTTCCAACAAGCAGTCAAAACACAAGTGGATTCAAATCTATGTCAAATGGCCAGACAGCTTTGATAACAACAATAGGCTTTGCATTTCATAATGGAGGTGGATAACAATCTGTTTCATGTAAACAAGAATGAAAAATAAATAAATAATTCCACGTTGGCTCCAGTTATTCAAGGGAGATGATTTTTTTTTGTTGTTCTTTTTTGCATTTTAATATTGTTTTGCTTCAATTTGTGGATAAATGTATGCTTTTTGGGGGAGAAAACATCACCTGATGAATCTTGCAGGCAGGTTTCTTGTCTGTACAGCTGCTCCGTCTCTGTTGTTGGCTCTGTTTTTCTCACTTTTTCTCCTCGGTTTGTTTTTCTTTGTACTTTTTTTGTCATTAAACCTCACAGAAATTCAAGTACCAATTGAAATGATAGTCATTTCAGAAATGTCATCTTGGAAAATAAAACAGTATTTACTTTTCAACCATGGTGTACTTGTGAGAATATATGTGAGTGACTTTATTGATATACATTTAGTTTTAGGAATGAAAAAGTACCAACTTTCTATGTGGTGAACTATTTTTTTAGTTGAGTTTTCTAAACTATGTTTTCCTAGTTTATGTCTGTATGTTGTGTTTTGCCACAATACATTCCTCTATTTACTTGCATACTTGTGTCCATTGTCCTGAGTAAAGCGATGGATGCTCTCTCATCCAGAACAACATTAAATCACATTCTTGAACCCAGTTTAATGCAAACTGAATAGCTCTGTTGTCTCACAGTGACTGAAAATGATTTCTTTAACCATGTTTTTCCAATGGAAAAGCATGATTTCTATAAACAAATGGCCAAAAAAACACCTTTTATCACAGCCAAAAGCTGTAAAAACGCTTTTTGGGGGGTTCAAAGGGTTAAACCTGATTCTAAATGGAAGCATTTGAGATTCTATTTGTGAGGCGAAGGATAGGTCCAGCTGTCCTGCCTCTCCCACCTCACATGTACATGTTTTATTAACAAATCTCAGGTGGACTTATTTCATTAAAATATATATATCCATATGTTTTATTTATAGGTGTTGGAAATGTGTCAGCTGCTGCTCCACAGTCTCCCATGAGTGCTCACTGTGATCAATATGTGGTGGTTTGGATGAGAGCCGAACATGAATAACATCAACTTCACATTAATCATGCTGTAATGAACAGTCACACTGTTTTAAGGCATTGGCAACGTGGGAGGCACTTTTTCCAATCAGGAAAAAAATAGTTCATCAGATGAAGTTGATCGTTCAGAAATAGGAGTACGAAGGTAATTCAACAACAGGTCTTTGCAACATACTGTTTCAACCCACGTGTGAGAAAATGACTCTACTTCTCTCTTGATTTATTCCCTCAGTAAACATTGTAAACATGAGTTTATGGTCTCAATCTCTAGTTTCAAGTCTTCTTCAATACAGCATGATGTTCATTTAGTAAATGATGCTCCATTTAGAGTCAAACAGACCATAAAGCAGGGGATGCTTTAGGGCGGGGCAACTGTGACTGACAGGTCACTGGCTGCAAAAAAACAACGTGGCAACGGACGCAATCCAAGATGGCGACAGCGAAATTGCCAGTCCATAAACCAATGGGTGACATCACGACAACTAAGTCCACTTCTTCATCTTCACCTCTCAACACCGAAGGTCCTGAGGTCTATTCTCTAGTGAGTGTATGAGTGTGCATTAGCTCTGTGTGCTTGTATGTGCGTAACTCCTTTTGTGTGTATGTACCTGTGTTTGCTTGTGCGTGTGTGTGTGTGTGTGTGTGTGTGTGTGTGTGTGTGTGTGTGTGTGTGTGTGTGTGTGTGTGTGTGTGTGTGTGTGTGTGTGTGTGTGTGTGTGTGTGTGTGTGTGTGTGTGTGAACTCCCCATGCAGCCGATGTGTAAGATGGATGTACAGTGCTGAAGAGCATTTTTTCCTCTCCACGGGGGAGACCTTACATATAATAACCTCGAACCTTTCAGCGCTGCCTTTCTCTCTCTCAATCACTCAGTGTGTAACTTTGTCTCTCTCTCTCTCTCTCTCCCAGCATGCAGCTGTGTGTTTCTTCACTGCTGGTAGCTCAGTTCGTCTTTTTCTATCCGAGTCCTTTATGTCTCTCTCTCTCTCAGCATTCAGCTCTCTATGCCTGTGTTTAGAGTGGATATGGGTTTGTATGTCACTTTGCCTTTTGTGCTCTTGTGTTTCTCTCTGTGTGATGCCACCAGGTAATTTAGCAACGAGGACACACTGTAACGAGTGGCTTTGATGGTGTATGTATATATATATATATGAAAGGATGCGCTTATATGTCGATGATGATGATGTTTTCAGTTGTGTTTTTTATATATTTTCCTTCTCAACTGAACATGATGAAATGTATATATGGATGTACTTTAGCTGTATGACACATGAAGGCGATGTTCAGGGAGAACATGTAAACTCCTCACAGAAGGGCTTAGGCCCCTGACTCAAACACTCTTGGGTACTTCATTGAAGAGTCTATTTCCCAGAAAACAGCAGTTAGATGGTAACATTTTGTCCCCGACCAAAAGTGGTCCTGGTGAAACTAATAGATTATTGTTGTATGTCAGTAGCTTATTACAAAGGTCTTGTAAAGCCAGTGATAGACTTTCTGTGTTTGTTGTGGTGAATAACCCATAATGCGTTTAAATATCTTGTAGAAAACTGGGGGTGGACCAGGACCATTCATCTTGAAGCATAGGATGTATATATCTGCAGAATACATACACTTTTGAAGAATAGGTAAAAGGCCTGCTGAAGAACCCTATTAAACAGGTTGCTACGGTCCAGTACGAAAACATCCTGGTTTGGTTTAAAATGACTACGAAATCAAACCTTAACAAAAATGCAACCAAAGTAAAGTAGTTATGTTAAAGCAACCCATCAGTCCTGTCGGCCTACATCAACTCCATGTTTACAGCTCTTGGTTTCTTTGTACAAAGTCAGTGTTAATTTGAACGGGACTAGAACTAAAAGGCAATTATGGACATTTTTCTTTCCTTGATCTGGACTAGAATTAATGGAAGTAAACGCATGAACTTCTGTTTTTTTAGATGTTTAACTCCTGTGTGCAGGAGAATAATACAGCAGCTCTCTTGTGGTAAATGCATAGACCATAGATAAGAAGTGGACGACGTCATCGTGACATCAACAATTGGTTTTTGGACTGATGTTTTGAAGTCTTGAGTTCAGCAATATTGCCATTACCATCTTGCAATACGACCGTCGCCATGTTTGATTTACTAAATGAACATCATGCTGTATTGAAGAAGACTTGAAACTAGAGATTGAGATTTCACACTCGTGCACACCACAAAAAACAGATTATAAGCGAAGACAAGTCCATTTTAAATGCACTGTTATCGCAGCGAGTCGTGGACTATAATTTAATTGTATGAACATTGAGGGCACTCTTCACCAGCGATGCTATCACACTTTAGATAATACTATGCAGCAGAAAACTAATTCCCTTCGGGGACAGTAAAAAGGACAAAAAACAGGAGAAGGAATGCCTTTTTTATAACAGTTTTTTTGTTTGTAAGTTTCCTGACTCTCAGAGCCAATCTTTTTTCAGGACAACTTGATTGCTCAACAATTCTACTTTCATCCTCCTTTATTCTTTTTTCATCTCACTTTGACTTGTTGCACAACAATAAAAAGCCCACTTGGATGCTGTTGCAAAGATGTTGCAGCTCTCCCTCCATCCATCTCTCCCTGCTGGTTTGTTTTGAGGAACAAACAGAGACGCATGCTGATAAAAGCTTTAGATATCAGTAAATAACAGTGAACACACTTATCCAAGAACCTGCCTGGTAAAACATCTCCAACACCAAACACAGAGACTATAGGCCCAGTCGGTGAACTACTGTAGCTGGCAAGCAAACAGCTACCATGCTAGCAAGTGGGCGAAATAGCAGGTGCTCATCAGTCCTGATAGCTGTCAGAGGTAGGCTGTGTTCCAAAACCAGCGCTATACCATTTAAACTAAGTATGATTGAATGTAGTACATTCACAGTTCATAGTATGTGTTTTTTGAGTATGTGAGAAATAGAGCAAGAATTTTGTAGAATGAGATTTGAGATTACCGCATACTCAACTGCCCCATAGTGCATTGCGTCTGGGTTGCCTTTGAGTCACCCATTGGTTTGTGGACTGGGGTTTTGAAAGCCTTCGCCATCTTGGATTTTTTGCAACCAGTGAACAGAAGTGACCATATTTGTGGAGGAGTGACGTAGAGACGACATATAGGGCTCTGGTGTGGACCTGTCAATCAGTGTGTAGCCCCGCCCTAAAGCATCCCCTGCTTTATGGTCTGTTTGACTCTAAATGGAGCATCATTTACTAAATGAACATCATGCTGTATTGAAGAAGACTTGAAACTAGAGATTGAGACCATAAACTCATGTTTACAATGTTTACTGAGGGAATAAATCAAGAGAGAAGTAGAGTCATTTTCTCGTAGACTTCTACACAATCTGACTTATTTTTGAAGAGAACTGTAGGATTCCCCCCCCATTCTACTCAGTCGACAGAATGCAAGTTTAAGACACTTCCTCATGGGCTTCAGGTTGCTGTCTGGGTAAATTACGTCTTAAAAAGGTCAAAGGTTAAATCCAAACATCTCTCGACAAACAACACCTGCAGCAATCCCTTAGAAAAACACCTGATGCTTCGGCTGGGAAAAAAAGAAGCAGTGGCGTCTCACAAAGTGTTTAGCGCCTCCCTCTTTACCTCCCACTGGCCACCCTCTCTCCAAACCCAGATGCCGCTTTAGGTGAGGAGGAACACTTGCGAGGCTGTTCAGCAGGTTCACAACGGATGTCCACACGCTGCAATGGAGCATGGAGAACATGTAGCAGCTGGATGAGGAGATTCACAGCTCCCTGAAGACACAAACGAGCCCCAAAACACATTCATCTTCACTCTGTGTTTATCCGACGGCCCGTCTGTGTGTCTCTACCGCTGCGTCCCTCTAATTATCTGTCGGCCTCTCTGTTCTTGTCCTGCTTTGCAGCCTCTTCCCTCGTCTTACGTCCTTTTCCTCTCAGCATATAACCGGCCTTAGCATGCTACTCAGAGTGTTCTGCAGCTGTGCTAAATTTCATCTTTACATGCTCAGCACGCCACGGAAAAATCTCCCGTCCCAGAAGGTTTAGTCTGGCAATCATCTTTGATCCCCTTTTTGTTTCTTTTATACACTGAACAAACCTGAATAGACACATTCATGGAGACGTTGAGTTGATGTCAGCTACACTGCAGGGTGCTCATATTGGTAGTGATGGTTTATACCAAAGAATACCGAAGTAACAAAAGATGCAAAAGAGTAAACATGCTTGGGTCAGACTTTTTTCGGCCGGAGAGTCTGGAACTTCAGCATGCTTAAAATGACAAAGTTGATGTTTAACAGGTTTAAAGTTTTCCATGTTCGGCATCTTTTCGTCCACTGTGTTAGCATGCTAGTATTTGCTAATTAGCAGTAAACACAAAGTAAAGCTGAGGTTGATGGGAACGTCATAAATTCTGCAGATTGTTCATCTGAAACTAAAGTTTTTGGATACATTTAAATGTTGACCTGATTATGGAGCTAGATGAAAAGTCAGAGCATCCCCAAAGTTATAACTCATGTATGTTTGAACCAATAGAAATCTTTACATCTGGACCCTAGTGGTGGACTGAAGGACTGCCAGACCGCCATCGCCCTCTGTAGAGCCACAGTGATAGCATGGCTGAAAACAAGTTTGTGCTTTATTTTTGAGATGTGACTCTGACTGTATGTGGACAGATCTACTCGCCAAGTGTTTATCAAGGTGACAGAGATTTTGTAGACCAGATCCTGTGACCCCTTAGCACGATTTTTTGGGCTAACAAATTGATGGCCGAGAGCTAATGCCATGCAGACATGGTATCACAACACGTTCTAACTCTCACCTTGTCCAATACTGCAGCTTGCTCTTTGGCTCACAGCTCCGAAACATGACGCTCTAGGTTCCCCTCTAGTATCAGTTTTGACATCTCAGGGACGGTTTGTGAAGTTTCCACTAATTACACATATTAATAAACTTCAGTAATAATATAAAAACGTAACGTAACAACAAAACTATGTTGGGACCAAAAAAAGTATTTGGTCAGGTTTAGGAAAAGATCATTACGTAAAAAAAACTACGCTTGTTTTACACCTAGCGTTAAGAAAGTCAAGAAATTCTGTAAAATAAGTCAATGTTGACCCGCTTTCACTTGAGACACGGTCAGCAATCCCCGGGTGAAAAAACACGCTCTGTATCCACATGACTTTTCTTACTGACTAATAGGTATCTAGTTTAAAAGATAAAGTCCTGAGGCTTATTTTTTGGAAACGTGTTTAGAAGTAGGAGCTCTGAATAACCTCATACAAATAATATTCATAAGGACTAGTGGATAATGTCTTAGATAATTCTTGCCATTTATATTAATAAGTAGTTTCATAGTGGCTTGATATTCATTTTTTGCATTTACTTTTATCTTGTTGTTAAAAGGAGGCAAACTGGACTCAATTACAACCTTCACTATGTTTATTTTTAAATGTCTATGTTTTTTTATGGGAGAGGGATCTTGGGGATTTCTTCCTTTGTTATTAAAAATGGAAAACAGTTTTTTTTGTATCACAATAAATACAACCAACAAAAACAAATGCGAAGAAAGCAAAAATAACACAGTTATTTTTAATTTGATGTTTGAAGGTAACAAATACAAATTTCACTTTTCACTTTACGTCATTAATATGCAACTGAACGTTTTCAAAGTAACCTTCCCGGTCTCTTTGGTAGGCCAAAGGGAACAGTGTGTGTGTGTGTGTGTGTGTGTGTGAGTGTGTGTGTGTCAGTGTGTGGACCTCCTCAGGGGAGTACGTGGGTGTGGAGCAGGCAGCAGAAGAGACAACCCCAATGCAGCACTAATGATTCATAAAGACCCGGCCAAGCCCGCTGGGAATCCACCACAGGTAGACTTCAAACGGCGGAGAGGCAGAGCAGCAGACAAAGAGAGGTGATGAATTACACAAAAAGAGAGTAAGAAACCCACAAAAGTGGACAGATTCTACTTAGCAACATCTTATTGATGTGTTTCTGATGCTTTTGAAATGAGTCCGCGGGGGAAGCAGTTTGAACATAATGAGGTGTGATTCTTGAGGACCGAACACAGATGAGACTCTGTAATCAAACTCTTGTTTATCTCTAAATTTCATGATCTCTCTACTCTGTGCAGGTGTTTCACATTTCCCCCCAAAACTTGGAGACAGATGCATACACCACACACACACACACACACACACACACACACACACACACACACACACACACACACACACACACACACACACACACACACACACACACACACACCTGATAGCATGCTCACATATCTGCATAGCTGTTTTACAGGGGAATCAAATGTCTTCTGATACTTTCAGAGGATAGTCGTAAACCACTGGAGGCTTGTCCTGAACTTTAGTCCTCTTCCTAACAGAAATAAAAGCATGGGAGGACAGGACAGGTGGCAAGCTTACAAAGATTCATCACCAGAGTGTAATTTGAAGAATATATATATGTCTCTACATCACTTCTATGCATTCCAAATATGGGAACTTCTGTTCAATGGTTGACTATTTAACTTCTTATATACAGTTTATGGTTCAGTACTACAAGTCAGAAATATTAATGTGGTTTGCTCAAACGAGGTTTGCAACTGTCCGCAATACCAGTTGATAACAACACATTTCACAAGTATTTTGCATATACAAACACTGTAGCAACACTTCCATTGATATGAGTTGGACAGGACTGTATATATGATTGATTTAATGAGACACAAATAAAACAGAAGTGCTAATAAAAGCCTATTACTACAGCTTCTATACTTTGGGAGTAAGAAATCTGACTTAAGGAGGCGTACCAGTTTCAATTTTCCGTTGGTTTGATGCCACAATGACTGTCTGACATTTCTACCCAGACTCCAGAAAAAACGTTGACATTGTTATTTTTTTTTTAAGGGATACATTGAATCTTGATGTTTCTGTACCCAAATAACTGTTTCATATATACGTTTCATATTGTCCTCTTATCACACTTGCATAAACGTACAATGCTACAAAGTTAATGTAAACATATTGGTTAGCTTTAGGCAATGAAAGTACTTTGTGGAGGTTTAATGAAATAAAATAATAACGTAACAATGCAATGTAAAAATGCAACTTACAATGCAGAATAACAACAACAACATATTCTTATGTTACATAACAAGTGTAACGTAATGAAACAACTGTAACGGCAAAGTTTAAAACCTCCAACCAACCAACCGCCCAAACTGGACTGTCATGCTTGTTATACTGGTTAATATACCACGTAACCTTAATAATAATAATGATAATAATAAAAATAATAATAATTATTATTATAATTATAATAATAATGATTATAACTTTATTTATATAGCACCTTTAAAAAGAGAGTTTACAAAGTGCTTTGACAGGAAAAGCAGCAAAAGCAAGACAATCAAACAAAAGAAAACTCAACAATGGAAGAGAAACTAAGGTAAGACTTAAACCCTGATAAAACAGGACAATAGATGAAACAATAAAAAACAACCGATAGGACAAAAAAATTGAATCAATGAAATGAATGAAATAAATAAAATATATAAAAATAAAACTGTATAGTAAAATACTGTTTTAAGACCATCTAACTTTCAATAACGGTCACAACACTTGCTCTGACCGAATGCAAAAAACGTCCACATTTCTCACATCCACGATTGGCGCCGATTAACGCCAACTTTCTTTTCCTGGCAACTGGGCTGGAAATAGCCACAGCAAGAGGAAGTGTGTGTTCTTAACGTTGTTCCCCTGATGCTCAGGGTGAAAAAAAGGGGTTGGAAATACAGAGATGTGTGAGCGTGTGAGACGGATGATAGTTGGGTAGAATCAAGTGGTCCTTGTTCTCAGGTCCTTAATTTAAACTCTGAAAATTGCTGCCTGTGAGAAAGAAAGAGAAACAGAGTGATGTTGTTAGAAGGGAAAGGAGAGCTACAGGAAGTGTGCCAGAGAGACGGAGGTAAATAGAGGGCGTAACTGTGATAGCGATTGCAATAGCAAAACAACAAAAGTACATAAGTACCTAATAGGAACGTTTCTGTATAACTGTCTGTCTGAAGACACTGTCGTCAGATTTACATCAAGTTTGCAGCAGCAGAGAGAGTGAAATGTTCTTTCATCTGCTAAAATCACTGGTAGAAATATATCAATCTAGAAATATATCAATCAAGTTACATTTTCAATGCAAAAACAATCTGCATATAAAACCACATAATATAAAGTTGTTAAGGTGATTATTGCCATGTCAGATCAATTCATAACCACAGTAGTAATAGGACCACTAGCACCCCTTCTCTTTATTATCATGTTCCTACATGCCAGAGGAAGAAATGAATAACACTTTACAGGCTTTGATCTTGAAATTTGCGATTAAAGGCTGTAAGAAAACTGAAATTACACTTTTTTTTACTATACTGCCGTGTACTATGTGCCGTCATGTCTGAATAAAGCCGTGAGGAACATTCATGAAAAAGTCACCTCTGTCTCACTAACAAAGAGACAGCGTTTTATCAGATGGATGGAACCAGTGAATACTCTTTTCCAAGCAAAATAATACTAAATACTTAATAACGAAATTTGAAGTCCCACTTGATTCAGGGCATTGATATGTTTTACTTTTAAAACCATTGATCTGAATGATGTGGTTTGAATTCCAAGCTTTAACATTTCTAGATGATTTAAAGTTTGGAGTAAAAAACTTCAGCTTGTTTTTGTGGATTCGTCAATATTCAAAAAGACGTGTCTGAAATTCAAATAACTGCATTGTGATCTGGAAATGTCTCAAGTCAAAAAGTAATAATAAAATCAAACTGGAGTGAATTCAGACCCAAGAATTCAACGGTTGAGCCTGAAAGGACCTGAAGGGACCTGAAAGTAACTGAGTTACATAATCCAATATATATTATATGATTTAAGTATTGTTGTCATAGTTTTTTCACT
This sequence comes from Anoplopoma fimbria, assembly GCF_027596085.1. NCBI lineage: Eukaryota > Metazoa > Chordata > Actinopteri > Perciformes > Anoplopomatidae > Anoplopoma > Anoplopoma fimbria. The sequence continues at coordinate 28,760,413 of NC_072465.1, read as the reverse complement.
TTCACTTCCTCCGATTTATCTCAAATGACTTTATGAAAGTGACTTTTTGTGGACTTTGTTTAGCATATTCTGCATGATCTTTTCGTCCGGATGTAAAGCAGACATTGGTCCGTCCTCTCCCACTCATGTCAACCGTTGATTACCTGTGTTCATCTCAACCAATGCCTGCGTCTGCAGCCCCACGTTTGGTTTATTTCATCCAATTAGTTTGGATTATGTTTTTCCTGCAGTTGACTCACAGGGTTTCCAGTCTGGTTGTTTTGGTCTGCACCAGTGTATGATTTAGTTAGTTAGTTTTGAATAATGGACTAAATGTTGGCTTTCAGAGAGCGCCCTGAGACTCTGATTATTATAACTCTTATTTGCTACCATTAAAGTCAGTAATTTGTGGAAGCCTTAACTCCTCTCTTTTTGCCTTTCGGACAGAGACACAGCAACATTAATAAAAAAGTAAATGTCAGCTTTTCTTAATTGTGTGTTTCGGGGTAGACACATGACTGAGAGGTGAACACACAATAGAGATATTGAAATCCCTATATATTAAAACTAATTAAACATCACGTCCATAATGCCTCCTCCCCTCTCTGCCCTGCTCTCACTCGCCTCGTCTCCTGCCCTGCAAACGAGCGGTATAATAAACAGAATAACAGCAAACCCCCCCGGAGACCAAACAAACAAACAAGAAATAGCAAATCAACAAAGTACCTAATTATGAAGATTTGCATTGCTGCTGGTGATCATTAGTCGAGGGATATTAATGCAGACTGCCGTTACTAGCTTGAAACACAGGAAGAGTATTCCAGAGAGTATTCTGGAGTCGGCGCTTTAATAATGTGGTCCACCGGGGGCCTCTGAGCAGACCTTCAGGCGCGATGGACCACATTTGTTTACATCTTATTCGCTTGATTTGATACTTGAATTAAAGATACTTTGAAATCCTCACATCACCAAGAAACAAAATGGTGAAATCTGATTTAAAATAAAGCGGAAACTGGATAACAGTATGACTCTAGGCATGGTGTGCAAATAGAAACACCCAAGACATCGAGAGCCTTTAACAGTTTGTCAACAATGATGAGGTACCTAAGTGTGTGCACGCAGTTTGGCAACGGAAATGCAACACAATGCAATACTTTTTCAAGCTATGTAAGGACATTAACCACCAAAGATCGCCCATGCAACCTAAACAAATTTACTTTGAGAATGCATCAGCAAGTGGCCAAGTATTTAATATACAGATATAAGCATGTATTTAACATTTAATATTACACCACCGAAACATTAGAAATGAGAAGTCACTAATTGATCCAACTACAACATCCGTGCTCAACAAGAATTTAACTGAGTGTATTGTAAAAATGAATTAGTTAATTAAGAATAAAACTTTGTCACCACTGAGGACACAAACACGGATAAAAGTATCTTCACTTTCTGTCTGATCCAAAGACTGTATATAAGAAGTGGACCTAGTCACCATGACATTGTTTTTTGGACCAAGATTCTGAAGCCTCGATTTCATTATTCTTTTGGCCGTCGAGAACTTGTTTTTATTTTTTAACCAGAAGTGACACAAGAGGGTGAAGCTAAGTACAACTGACAGTGAATAAGAAACTTTTAGGCAAACAAAAATAAGAAATGCAACTTTAATGAAGTTAGAACACACTTTGAAAGAGTTAAAACTTCTGAGACGAAAACACAAACAACTCGGACAACTCTGTGATAGCCACCTGTCAATCAGTGTGTAGCCCCGCCCTAAAGCATCCCCTGCTTTATGGTCTGTTTGACTCTAAATGGAGCATCATTTACTAAATGAACATCATGCTGTATTGAAGAAGACTTGAAACTAGAGATTGAGACCATAAACTCATGTTTACAATGTTTACTGAGGGAATAAATCAAGAGAGAAGTAGAGTCATTTTCTCATAGACTTCTATACAACCAGACTTCTTTTTGGAACCGCCCCCTGAGTCGCCCCCTGCTGGTCAGGTTTAAGACACCTCACCACTTACAGATAGAGAGCGAATGGATAGGAGTGAATCTACTCCGTTCAGATGGACATTTGTTCACTTTTTCACGAAATTCGGCTCATGCAGAACTCTAAGAGCCCGACAGGATTTCACAGCCTCCAGAGTTTCCATTCACTAATGCCTTTTGAGTAGCTGGAAGAAAGAAGTGTGTGTGTGTGTGTGTGTGTGTGTGTGTGTGTGTGTGTGTGTGTGTGTGTGTGTGTGTGTGTGTGTGTGTGTGTGTGTGTGTGTGTGTGTGTGTGTGTGTGTGTGTGTGTGTGTGTGTGCGTGTATGTTTTGTCCTTGAACCGAACTTCCATTGACAACTTGCTTTATTTTTTTTTACCAATGTTCACAGAGCAGATAATCCTAAACACACACACACACACACACACACACACACACACACACACACACACACACACACACACACACACACACACACACACACACACACACACACATGCACATAGATTGAAAAGTCATTGGCTGTTGGCCTAAAGCTCACAAAAGAATGCCAGAGGGTATAGCGAGGGGCCAGGGATGACTCACTTTGTGCACTATAGTTCTTCCTCTCTTTTTACAGAGCCACACGACATCCTACAGGCATCACACACACACACACACACACACACACACACACACACACACACACACACACACACACACACACACACACACACACACACACACACACACAGACAGAGATAAACAGGCAAACCTCTCCTGGCTGTTCCGTACCAGCTTGTCCCTTTAATCTGTGACCCGACTTCCCAAACTGTCGGAATGCGAAACGCTAAAGGAATGCCAAAGAAACAGACATGCCTCAACATCACAGAGACATTTCAGCAAGAAAAAACAAATGTTGGGAAAGGGAGGAGAAGAAGGGCAAGAGGATGAGAGAAGAGGAGATGGGTCTGCGACAGGGTGGAGAGGAGGAGGAGATGAAAAGAAGGAAGAGGGCAAAGTTAGACAGGACAGGAAACAGATTTGAGAGGTGGAGATGGAAGAGGAGAAAGGAAACAAGACTGGGGAGGAAATAGCAGAGGGAGACGGTGGAGGAGAGAGAGAAACAAAAGGATGTGAAGAGGTGGGAAAAGAAAGGAGAGAAGACAGATGGGTGGGAGGGGAAGGCGAAGAATGAAAGAGGAAAAGGGAGCGTGACGAGGAGACGAGAAAAGCCTGGCAAACAAGGGGACGGAGAGCTGAGGTGGGATGAGAGGAGGAGAAGAGAAGAAGAGGGTTGAACAAGAGGAATGCACAGATGGTGGGATAAGAGAAAAGGGATGAAGGGAAGGACAGATAAGAGGAGAAGAGGGGAGGGGAGGAGTAGACGAGGGGGAAAGAAACAAGGGAGAAAGGAGATGCCTAAAGGTGGGACAAAATGGACAAAAGATGGCAAGAAATGAAAAAGAGAAACAGAGAAGGGAGCTCAAAGGAGATGAAGAGGAAGAAGAGGACGTGGGGACTGACATGAGACGACATGTAGGAGGAGGCAAATAACACGGAATAAGAAGAGATTTTTTCTGAGGAGAGGAGGTGATGAATAGGAGAGAAATAACAAAGGAGGAGAGGAAGAGAAACGCGTGGCGACGCAACAGCAATAAGAGGGAGGAGAAGAAGAAAAGTATACAAACAAAATGAAAAAGCAAAGAAGAGAGATTATGGAAAGGGACAAAGAAGGGAGACAAAGAGAAAGAAAGGGAGAGGAGGACTTAACAACGTAGATCCTCTCCAAACACAGCCCCCGCTGGGCTTTACCGTAAAAGTATGTATTTGTCATATCTGTCATCTGAACAAAAAAAAAACACACCACGCACAACAACAACGGGATGAAGTGAGAGCAAAAAGCTCAACGATGCAAACAGAGAAAAACAAATAAATAAAAAGTCAGCTCGGGAAGGGCTTTGATTTTTCCTGCTGATACTGTAGCTGAACCCACATTTGTATGATAAGAACACGCTCTGAAAGGGCTTTTCTTGCCCTTGGAGCTGTGGAATCTACCCGGTAACGCAAATACTTCACTTTACAGAATCACTGGGGGAGGAAGAAGCACAGACTGTCATGTCTTTACAATTCTTCCTGAAGAGGCAACACAGCGGCTAGTTTGACGTTTTCTTTCCACAAGGCCAGAAAATACACTTTAAGGTTATACGTGGGAATGAGGTGGAGATTAGATTGTTAGAGCAGTGTGTGTGCGTGTGTGTGTGTGTGTGTGTGTGTGTGTGTGTGTGTGTGTGTGTGTGTGTGTGTGTGGGTGAGCAAGTGTCTAGATGTTACTAAAGGTTCAAAGGAATGGAGGCGTTTTCGGTGAACAAACGTCCCCTGCTGCGTTAGGGATGCTATTTAGAATAGAATAGAGCAGCTTAAGATAATTTTCTGCCAGCGGAAGATTTGTCTGTTCATGTGTGTGTGTGTGTGTGTGTGTGTGTGTGTGTGTGTGTGTGTGTGTGTGTGTGTGATTACGTTACAGCATCCAGATTGGAAGAGTTTATTTGTTTTGTTTTCTTGTGTACATAGAGAGTCTAAAATCTTTGCTACTAAAGACCTTTTGGTTACTGAATAGATTATGTGCGGATTCAGTTTATTTTTTAAGATATTTGGTATCTGCTGATCTAGTGCACATATTTACTTAAATGTCCTCAATGAAGTGAAGAGTGTTAAAGGTAACTGTAGCTCAAAGAGGGAATTTTTCTCCATTTTCTTCATTCAGATTTTGGTTGTTGTTGCATTTCTCCAAATTAATCAAATAAATGAACATTAATGTGTGACAGCTAATATGACCATGGTGTTTTTCGTTTTAATCAGTGTAGCTATAATAATATTAACAAATGAGTAGAAAAAGACCCAATACCTGATTTATATAAAATTAGGTATTTATAATATAAATTAGGTAATATGTGTAATTTGTCACAACACAAAAATGTTATTCACTTTCGCAACAAACTAGTTTTCCTTCTCATATTTAGTGAAATGCCCGACATAAGAAGAGCAGCTCTTGCATCACCAGCGTTCTGAGGTGCATCAGTAACAGCATAATGAAAGGATCCGCATTCCATCTGGTTTGTCATAGTCAATACGGATCCATTAAAATGTGCCCGGATAGACATCAGAACATCTCTAGTATGTGAACACATCTTTCTAGTTACCTATCTGTAACCGTGTGTGAGTGAACCTGTGAGTGTGTGTGTGTGTGTGTGTGTGTGTGTGTGTGTGTGTGTGTGTGAGTGTAAGAACAAACAGGACATTATCTCCTGGGAAATCTGAGACTTGGAGGAGGAGAAAAAAAAAGTCAATAAAGAGGAGAGCTCATTCATCCTGTGTGTGCATCGGTCAAGGACACCACAGGACACGCCAACGGTATCACAGCAGGGCGCCACGTCACAGCTCGATAACCAAATACAGGCCCAAAGTAATGTCCTCCTTCATTCTAGGGGAGCAAAAAAAGAAAAATCTGTCCATAAGCTCCAAGTGCTGTCAGAATGTCTTCTGCTGAATTTCTTTTTTTTCTCATAATAAAGATCGATTGATATGTGTAATCGACTGAAAAAAGGTCAGTTACATTGTGTGGTTTGTTGGTGTGTTATTGGTTCGAGGGTTTTGGATAGTTTTCGATTGACTGGACATGTTTGCAGACTTTCATGATGACAGTTTGAATATGGAAGTCTTTCCATGACGGTAGAGTAATGTGGACTCTGTATGGTATCTTAATAAACTCATCACAGAATGCTAGAATTCCTAAATCTCATTGCTGGTTGTCTTTTTAGATTTATTTGTTTTTATCTGAGCTTTTAAAGGGGAGAACATTTGGAGATTTTGGGCCATTCGGTTTCTAAACATCCAAAATATACATTTAGGTGTTTAGTTTTGTACTTTGTCTGTTTGCGTCTGTAGATTTATCTTAAATTCACCAAAAGTTCCCATTAGATAATGCCTTATTTGCATTTTTCAAACATATGATATCAGAAAACTTGTTATACAAAAATTAATTGTCTTTATGTAAGTAATCTACTGGTGAAGTTTCATAGTGATATGTTTTTTTTACCCCTGTAGTGTCTTCTAAATGTATGTGATTTAACTAAACATATCTTTAAAGGCCATTTTCTATAAACAAGTTTTTTCTCAGACTCTGATCCATAAATCTCCACTTCAGTAGCTCTTACATACACCAGACTGTACAGTTTCATCCATATCTATATTCTGAAGGTTTTTACAGAGGGCTTTGGGGTTATTATTCATAACTTGATTTGTCCATTTTATTCCTTTTTCATGGCTGTTGACAGTGTTTTCTGATTTATGGAGTGATGAAAATAAATATAAAAAATTCCCTCTGCAAAAACACTCTAAGGTGTCGACAAATTTAAACAATCATTTTGAGCCTGGGTTTTTTCAATGTTGATATTTCTGTTTGATAAATGTATAAAAAAAAGCACATTTTTGACAAGATAATGCCACACTAGCAAAAACAGAACAATTGTCTTATTGTAAGTAAAGGGGAAGTTTCATGGCGATAACTTTAACATGTTTTACTCTAATCACCTGTAGTGTTTGAAGGCTTCAAATAAATATGCACAGCACATTGTAAAGTGTTTTAAAAGAGCGCAACAATTGGATAAAATCCTGCTCTACACAAGCTTGAGTAGCTCCCAATTGATGGACATCTCCTGTCTAGAGATCCAATATGGCGTCACTCATATTCACCTGTAGGCACACCCTTCATCTCTCTACCAGATTATGAATATGACTGGCCTGTAGCTGATTGTCCAAATGTATCTTTTCTATCACAAAGATAAAAATATGGCGAGAAGAAACTTTTAAAACAGATGCGATTATAAACCCAAGAAGTTTTTTACTTTGTCTTTATAACAAACACGGAATGTGAACAACGAACAATGATGATGTGTCATACTCACCTGTCCTCATCAAGCTCACCTGCTTCTCATCAGTTCCCCAACATGCAGCACATCTACCGCTGCTCTTCCACCACCGGCTGTTGTCCCAGTGGATCACCATCGGCCTGCCAGCAAGCTACGCCTGCTTTCCATGCTTCCCCTCGTTATCTGCTGACGCCAGCTTCATCTCTGCCATCCCCCCCCTGGATATCATATTTTCAATCATCAGTTCCATATCCTAAACCTTTTCTGGCAATAAAAGAGTCCTTTTTCACCACCAACCTGTCTTTGTCCTGTGCTTGGGTCCTAGTTGCTTTCCTAACACGATGATGATGTACAAAGCCTCAGAAAAGCTTGAATTACACTCAAATGGAAGAATTACAAGTGAATTCATGCCTCTACATGATGAGTAATAAAAAGGGCTAATGTTAGAGCAACGTATCCTCAAACAACGGTGTGCATGATATCTACAAAAGGTTATTCCTCATTTTTCAGGTGTTTTCCTACAAAAGTCCAGCAACACATATCCTTTTTGTCACTTGTTACATGCATAACCTTTTTTAAAATAAAGGAAACAACTTAGTTAAGTTTAGGCAACAAACACACTTGGTTTGGTTTAGAAAAAGTTCATGAACTACTTTGTGATGTTCAGGAAAGTTCACGCAAGTTAACTATGGTAGTACGCAAGTTAAGTTACAAATAAATGAACGCTGACTACTCGTTTCACACGGGGAACGAACAGGGTTAAAGATTAAAGAGTTTTTTGTTTAATCCATCCACCACCATTCCTAAAAGCCATGTCTGGGTTTTTGTAATCTGATTCATGATTATGTGGATTACATTGGATTTGATTTTGTGTAATATCTAGGAATTACAATATTTGTCGTAGGTCTTGCTATGAACGCTGGATGAGAACATTCTGGTTTAAAGTACACATTTGCATTTTACTGTTTCCTAACACGTCTTCCTGAGTTTAAGAGATTAAAACAAAAAAGAGTTTTGCAGTATTAGTAATGTTTTGTAGGTTTTCTTTTCATTCCTTAAACCTTGAATGGCTCTGATAAGATAAATAATAGATACAACCCAACCATCATAACTGCTAATAACCATACCCACACCCTTTACATAATTTACAACTGGTTATTATTCAGATACACAATAGCACCCAATTAAACCTTCATCCCAAAACCATCCATTATTATGTGACTTCAGAATAATTATAGAGGGGACAAACGGAATTTGTCCGACCAAATTTCCGCCGTTAATCATTGTTTAGTTTCACAACAATTAGGAGAGCTTTTACCTTCATGGAGGACAGAAGTTTCTGTATGTGTACATTGTACACACATATATATATATATATATATATGTCCATATTTTAATCAGTGAGTTTCGCAGTTTTTAATTACATACATTTTGCAAATGAATCTCTCTGTTTAAATTGTAATGGAATTTTAATGACATTTTAGCTTAATTGCATAGCACCCATTGAGAGAGGGAAATATGGAAGGGAGGAAATGGGTAATAACTAAGGTTGGGAGCCTGCTGATACAGTATGAATGGACATGCAGAGGCATATTTCATTAAACACTGAACCCAATCCTCCTGTTCATCTATAAACAAAAGGGGTACATCAGTACTCCTCTCACCAAAATTGTCATTTAACAAACAAAGTCGGATCCAAGACCTTTACTTCACTGGCGGGTCATTGGTGCCACTTAACATTTTGGAAAGTGGCATATAAGCACAATGTTATCCTGTTCTTTACATAAGAATATAATCAAGCATTACATGTAAGCATCAGAAGCACCACCAGTAGCTAAGAAGGTTCTCTTCTCAACACTGGTGTGCAAACATCAGCACTGGTGTCAAATATCTCTGAAAATGCCTTTTTAACCGTGCTCAATATGAATTTTCAGAGTTTTTCCACTGCTCCCTCATGGCTTTCAACATGGCGACGGCCGAGCAGGTCGGCTAGCAGCTAACAATGCTAACAGCGCTAACAGCACAAACAACAGTGCTTTCTTCAAAATCGCATAAAACATACTGCATACTGCATACTCATTCAATGTGTATTGCTGCCTACTAAATTATTAAGTATGCTTTTACTAGTAATCTTTTAACAATGAAGTATGCTCAAGCGACGCAGCAAACAGGCGTCCGTGGATAAAATGACCACATATTGGGAATCTTAACGGTTACTTTCTTGTCTGAAAACGTATTACAACTCCATGAAGTGACATATAAACAGTTCTTAGCCTGGCTCAAAGTCTCACAAGACTGACGTTCTCAAGCAGTTCTGAAATGTGACGCCAATGCGTAAGTGCCTTTAATTTGCATTTTTTCTAATAGTTATCAGGGGGCGTCTCTTCTGGTTGCCTCAGTAAACATTGTAAACATGAGTTTATGGTCTAAATCTCTAGTTTCAAGTCTTCTTCAATACAGCATGATGTTCATTTAGTAAATGATGCTCCATTTAGAGTCAAAGCGGATTATGCTTAAGTGTGGGCTCATGTTGATTGACAGGTCTCTACCAGAGATATAGTATACCGCTTATCTACGTCACTCCTCCACAAATATGGTCACTTCTGTTCACTGGTTGCAAAAAATCCAAGATGGCGAAGGCTTTCAAAACCCCAGTCCACAAACCAATGAGTGACGTCACGACAAAAACAGTCTATTGTCTCAAAGGCACCCAGACGCAATGCACTATGGGGCAGTTGAGTATGCGGTAATCTCAAATCTCATTCTACAAAATTCTTGCTCTATTTCTCACATACACAAAAAACACATACTATGCACTGTGAATGTACTACATTCAATCATACTTAGTTTAAATGGTATAGCGCTGGTTTTGGAACACAGCCTAACTCTGACAGCTATCAGGACTGATGAGCACCTGCTATTTCGCCCACTTGCTAGCATGGTAGCTGTTTGCTTGCCAGCTACAGTAGTTCACCGACTGGGCCTATAGTCTCTGTGTTTGGTGTTGGAGATGTTTTACCAGGCAGGTTCTTGGATAAGTGTGTTCACTGTTATTTACTGATATCTAAAGCTTTTATCAGCATGCGTCTCTGTTTGTTCCTCAAAACAAACCAGCAGGGAGAGATGGATGGAGGGAGAGCTGCAACATCTTTGCAACAGCATCCAAGTGGGCTTTTTATTGTTGTGCAACAAGTCAAAGTGAGATGAAAAAAGAATAAAGGAGGATGGAAGTAGAATTGTTGAGCAATCCATATTGGCTCTGAGAGTCAGGAAACTTACAAACAAAAAAACAGTTGAATTAAAAAAGGCATTCCTTCTCCTGTTTTATTTCTTTTTTACTGTACCCGAAGGGAATTAGTTTTTTCTGCTGCATAGTATTATCTAAAGTGTGATAGCATCGCTGGTGAAGAGTGCCCTCAATGTACATACAATTAAATTATAGTCCACGACTCGCTGCGATAACAGTGCATTTAAAATGAACTTGTCTTCGCTTGTAATCGTTTTTTTCTGCGCGTGCATGAGTGTGATATCCAAAGAGCAGAGCGACAATGGTAATGTTCTTTGTATGTGTGTGTGTGTGTGTGTGTGTCCCTGCATGGTTAAGTGTGCTCATCTAATAGGTTGGTATTACCTGCATCCCCTCCACCCTACTGTAATTTACCTGAACCGAATCAGACATCAGGTAGTGGCATTGTACTGAGGCAGAAGTGTAATTGTCTTGTTAAATGAGCCTTGGCACTTTCTCAAACGCAGAGCCCTAAAATTAGCTCTACATTTAGCAACCTCTAACAGGAAGTAAAGTACCCCACCGAGGCCATTGAACTAGAGCGGCATTTTCTTTCCCCACATACAAAGTAACAAAGCATGACCATTGAAAGCAGCAAGTGTTTCTTTTTTTGTCACGCTGAATGCCTTTGCTCTCCTACTGTTTTCTTTCCTGTTGAACATGTTAAAAGGATAGTTTGACGTCTGCATGAGTAGATTGTTACCACTCTCATGTCCCTCTATTGAATGTGAAGCTGGAGGCCAGAGACCGGTAGTGTAGCTTAAAGAACAAAGAATATGTATTCTACTTAAAGGACATTTTTTCACCTTTTATGTGGATATTCAATCCATGCCGACTGATGCTGAATGCTCAGCCTTCTCCATGTTGAGAGCCATGAGGGGTCAATAGAAATGCTCTGACAAGATGAGTCATAAAATATAAATTGCCGATATGTAAAGTTGTTAAAATGTCTTTTCTTCAACAAAGAACTTATCTGTCTCATAGAAGCCATGTTTTTAGAATTCAGTATTTTTTCTTGTGATAATCAAGGTACAGTTTGATCTTTTATTCATCATTTTCAATGCAAGACCTTTACCCATGAAGTTTTTGTACACTGCGGTGTTATAATATATATTTTTTTCAACTAAATTATCTAAATAGTGCTCACAATTATTAAACATGTCATACACGTTGTGTAATTATGATAAGTGTTAATGGGGAGTTAAATGCGGAACTACCTGGAACAGTAACTTCCTAAAATTGCCACATTAGGCTTAATTATGGATCTGAAGACGTGGATTTTGACACTTTTGGACTCTGAGATAGGCTAGCTGTTTTCTCCCGTGATTCCAGTCTTTATGCTAAGCTAAGCTAAGCGGGTGCTGGCTAGCTTCATATTTAGAGTATATATCTACAGAGGCTAGTGCCAAACTACTTTTTTACAACACATTCTCTTGATTCTTATATTAATTTACGTTAATTGATGAAAATGTACCTTGCTCTCCACTACGCCACAGCCGCCCCGATATCTACAGAGGCTAACACATTCTCTTGATTCTTATATTAATTTACGTTAATTGATGAAAATGTATTTTCATGACATTCTCGATTGCCATTAGTTTTTGACATTGTTGATTGTATACATATGTTAAATCCTGAAAAATCTGCTTTATGACAGTTGCTTTACAACATATTTGGAACGATGAGTAAAAACTCACCATGATAAACAAGTTTTGGATAATTGTATCTTAGAGAGTGGAATCAAACTATTAAGACATTAAATATGAACTCAGCCTCATTTTATTTATTTATTTATTTCTCTGATTGTAAGAAACTATTATCTGACTGAAAGGGACATAGACAAAAAACTGAAAATGTGTGTAATTATAAAGGCCGTCACCAATTATCCATGCAACATTTTTCTGTGAGACAATGAGATGTGTAGCGACCTTCACCTCAAAGAGCAAAACCAACAACAGAGACACGTGTTTGTAACTGCGTAATATCAGTTATTATGGGTTTATTTCTCACTGGGCATGGAGAGAAAAAAAGGGAAATAATAGATAATGGAACAGCAGAATGGATAGAGTGAAAGTTCAGGTGCAGTTTAAATGGGTTTTTCACTATCTATGGTTGTTTAAAGGCCTTTATGCACCGGGGGCGTTATTTTTTTGTTGTGCCATTAATTAAAATGTATTGTTTTGAACTTTTGTTTTTGTCAAGAGTACTTTTAAACAGAAAGCTAATATTTTGTGTGGAAAAAAATATTTCTGCACCGCAAATAAAGGCATCAACCAAACTTGTGTAATTTTCAAAACGTACACTATAGTGTACAACAACATGGAGGCACCGTAGTCCGAAACCAAGAATGCAAACTTTATCACTCCTTTCAATCTTGACAAAGGCAGTGCAGACCGATCCTTCGGAGCTAACCTTTCACAATAAAAGCTCTTGGCCATAAGCACTGTGTAACTGTTTACCAAAGGGAACTCAAATTCACTCAGATCCGCTTACTAAAAGGAAACATGATAAAATAATTCACAGTAGTTTAGGTTTTACAGCAATTACCTTCAGACACCGGACGATGCCGATATGAACAGTTTTGAAGCAAAATATTCCCAGTTGAGTAAATCACATTTTTGTATTGTTTTATTCATCGTGCCTCTGGTAAAAGGCCTTCAGAGTGGAGAGTGAATTAACGACAGTAATGAGAATAGTTGAATGAGAAAAATACAAAATGAGACCATGAGAAGTGTGTGTGTGTTAGTGTATGTGCAGCATGTCTGTGTGTGTGTGGGGGGGTTGTCGCCTTGGCATGCAATTAATACCAATCTACCCGCGTCCATCAGACCATTAAGCGGATCAACCCACACAATTTAGCGCTGAGATGAGGCGAGGAGCTTTCACAAACGACCTGGCTGTGTGACCACAGCTGCCACGTTACTCATGCGTGCTGAGCGAACCACCAAAGAAGAGATTTCCTGCCTTAAAGCCTGGCCCCGAAATAACAGCGACGGGTAGTCCCATCTCGGATTGTGTTTGTTATTATCACAGAGAAGCGGGGTATAACACCACTGTAGGTCAGCGCTCTCACTCTTGTTTACGACGCCGTTCTTTGACTGGGGGGGCAATATTCATGTGGATCACACAAAAGAGCTGGAAAACAGCTAAAGCCCTCTCGATCAGCGTGGTATTTGATTCATCCATTTCAATGCAGCAGCCGTGCCTCGGAGCCGCGGTGTCATTATGTAATAAATGCAAATGAAAGCAATCAAAAGCTTATGAGCTTATACAAGGTTAGATTGAAGTGGGCAGACACTAAGTGTGTAATTTTCCGCTGGTGGGAGTCTGTTTTTAAATGATGGGAACGCTTTGTCAGATATATTCCTTTCATCATTTTCATTTTTACATTTGCCATATTTTAAAATCTGCACTGGGGGAAATGTGTTTGACGTCTTATCAGAATAAATCACAGAGTAAGGCTGCAAGAGCAAAAACTCCCATTTTCCTTTATTTAAGTTGCTCTGGTTCACTTTATAGTTTTCAATTCTGGTGTTGAGTGCAGGTGAGTTCCCTCAGTCCTATGTTCCCTCAGTCCTATGTTCCCTCAGTCCTATGTTCCCTCAGTCCTATGTTTCCTCGGTCCTATGTCTCCTCAGCCCTATTTTCCCTCTCTTCTATCTTCACTCAGTTCTGTCAGTCCTATGTTCTCAACACTAAGTTCCCTCAACCCCATGTTCCTTCGGTCCTATGTTCCTTCAACTCTATCTACCCTCAGCCCTATGTTCCCTCAACCCTATGTTTCCTTACTCCAGTGTTTCCTCAACCCTTTGTTCCCTAAACCCTATTTTGCCTAAGTCCTATGTTCCCTCAGCCTTATGTTCCCTCAACCCTATGTTTCTTCACTCCAATGTTTTCTCAGCCCTTTGTTCCCTAAACCCTATCTTTCCTTAGTCGTATCTTCCCTCAGTCCTATCTTTCCTCAGTCCTATGTTTCCTCAGCCCTATGTTTCCTTAGCCCTATGGTCTCTCAGTTCCATGATTAATTAATTAATGTTTCCTCAGCCCTTTGTTCCCTAAACCTTATCTTGCCTAAGTCCTATGTTTCCTCAGCCCTATGTTTCCTCAGCCCTATGATTCCCTTAGCCGTATGTTCCCTCAGTCCTATGTTTCCTCAGTCCTATGTTTCCTCAGTCTAATGTTCCCCTTAGCCATATGTTCCCTCAATCCAATGTTTCCTCAGCCCTATGTTTCCTTAGCCCTATGGTCCCTCAGTTCCATGATTAATTAATTAATGTTTCCTCAGTCGTATGTTCCCCTTAGCCATATGTTCCCTCAACTCTATGTTCCCTCAGCCCTATGTTTCCTTAATCCTATGTTTCCTCAGCCCTTTGTTCCCTAAACCTTATCTTGCCTAAGTCCTATGTTCCCTCAGTCCAATGTTTCCTCAGTGTTATGTTTCCTCAGTCTTATGTTTCCTCAGTCTAATGTTCCCCTTAGCCGTATGTTCCCTCAGCCCTATGTTCCCTCAGCCCTATGTTCCCTCAGTCCTATGTTCCCTCAGTCCTATGTTCCCTCAGTCCTATGTTCCCTCAGTCCTATGTTCCCTAAGTCCTGTGTTCCTTATGACATGATCTCACAGATATATGTGAAATGACCAAAACATTTGAACCTGTGTGTTTGTATGTCCTTCGCATATCTCGACAGCAAGGACCCATTTACATCCATGTCACTGCAGAGACAACATGAGTGTAAACCCTGGAATAAGAAACACTACTGTTGACTTTTCAGGAAAAAACAGGGATTGTTTCCTGATTGGTAGAACAAATGAAAGACTTTACAGAACTATACGCTGGCGGCACCTGCAGTCGGTGGGTGGCAGTGCAAGCTTTCTGCTTTGCCCCGGTTGAAGATAGCTGGAAGCTCGATATTTTCCCAGCAGCAGGGACCATATGTTACATCCTGGGCTCGTGGAGGAAGAAAGTGAGCTTGGTTGGCTCCATTCGGTGAAGTTTTTTGTTTTTCCCCCACTAGCTGTTTTGCTGCCAGCTGGGTCAGAATGAAGCGTTCAGGCTAGAGGTGCTGCTGCTTTAATTGGGCAGACACTGCTGCTGGTTGTGCCAGCATGTGTTTCATGACAACACCTCCCCGTCCTCCAGCAGCTTCCCAATTTCTTGATCAACTCAGCGTAGGCTGGGTTTCATACATACCCACCCGCTGTGCATTTCTGCTGATTGCGTTCAGCTCATTTTTGACGGCAGGTTTAAGCACAGTTGAATTCATTCAGAGTTCACAGCCAGTGAAATAATTCTTATTTGACAAAAAAGGTAAGCAAAGAAACAAATGTTTTCACTCTTTATGCTACAACCTGTCACGGAGGCTTGTTATTTCTTTTATATGGGCCTCCTGGAAATATTTTACGACTCTCTTGAAGTCATAAAGGGCATTTGAAGCCGGCCCAATCCCATAAAAGCTTAACATCTGTTATGGGATGGAAGCACAGAAGAAAGCAGCACAATGAAATGTTTGGTTTATAATATCTGTATTCAAAAAAGGTATTCTGGGTGGCAGGAGGGGAGTTTGCAGATTGATCAACTGATCAACAGTGGTGGTTTTGAGTCTCACGGGTCAGACTGGAGTCGAGCACTTTGTTATCAACTATCTCCTTGACATTACCTTCATTTACCAATCATTTGGAGAATAGGTGAATTAGTCGAGGTTAGCCTAATGGTTACAGCACATTATAAATGTTGGTTCTAGTGAGAGGTTCATATCCGGCACACTAAAATATATCAGCTTTACACATGTTTTGTGAGGAAGAAGATGGATGCATGCATCACACAAGTTAGAGTTTCAAGGATTCACACAATATGTCGACATCCAGTGTTACACAACAAAACACAAACTCCAGAGGTAAACTTACTTTTTATACAATCTACACTTTATATTTTGTATCTTGTTTTTACCTTATTCGTATTGCTATTCTATTTTGCACTAGTGTCAGTGCTACTTCTTATACACTTATAATACTTATAACTATATTGTTTATTTTGTTTTTTTCTTACGCTTCTGTTGTTATCTTTTATCAATCTATGGCACAATCACTTTCCTTTGGGATTAATGCTTTTCTGATTTATCTTATCACACAAAAGATTGGTTTCTGATATTATTAGAAATACTGTTACCTTAAGCTTTTCATATATTAAAGATCAGGACTTTTATATTTTGGCTATTTCAATCTCTTTGCACAGTTGTCAAAGCCCAAACACTGTGAGGAGTGGAGGATAAAGTGACTAACATGCTCTTTCAAGGAGGAATTAAATATATTCCAACAACTTCAGTGATGAGGTCTATTTTGGAGTTTAGGGGAAGATGAGGAATACCTGATTATCTGGCAATCAAGAATTGTTCAAAGTCTATTTCAGCTTTAGAGGCCATTCAAAAACAGAACAAGGATTATTCCTTATTGTGTATTTATTCAAGCCAGAGTGCGCGGTCGAATGAATGCAGTGGAGAGAGGCTGCAGAAAAGACAAACAGCAACTAGTGGTGCCATTGCTCACTTTGTTTTTGTCTCCTAGCGCTGTTTCCGCTGGTGGGAGTCTGCATGTTACGTTGAGTTGCCTCCTGGCCAGATGCTGGGCTTTTATTGTGAAATGTAAAGATGGAAAAAGGTGAAGATGTAACGTGCTGGCATAAAAAATGGGGAAAAATATAAAGAGTTGTTGCCATCTTGGTTAATGCATAAGTATAGGCGTAACTCGGAGACGCTATGCTTGGCTTGGAGTCAGCTTTTCTACGGCCTTTATGGCTTTCTTTTTCAATAATGGACTCACAGAGGAACCTTCAAAGAAACAATCAAGAACTGCTTACTGTCTCACCTCGTCTCAGATGAGAAGATCAACATCCGCTTCATTTCCGTGCTTCACGTGCAGATATAAGTCCAAGATGAGCTCAGACTGCAAAGAGTAAGAAACACATGACCTGCTCTGTCAAAAGCAATAAAAAAAAGCCTTCAAACACCTGCAATGATGCGTTTTTTATTGTATTATTTACAAGCTTTTACAGCATCTTAGCTGATAATACCAGGAAGCACAACACACACACACACACACAAGTGTCATTCGATGACCTACATCTGTTGACGACCGGTGGAGCGAGGTCGGTTTGTGAATTCACGTCGCCGTCGGGTATCTACTTCACATTCGCAGCAGCAGGATCATAATATGTAGAGTTATGTATTTACCAATTGGGTCATGACTTGCAGGTTATTCACTTTTTTTCGCCAACAAGCCTCCTGTCTTTTTAGAGAAGTCTTTGTAAAAAAATTGGCTCGGTGGTGGAAGGAGGAATCATCTTCAACCGGTGCGTTTGATTTTCTGTGTTTTTTTAACCAGAAAAAACCAATACAGTGCAGCCCTACTGTATATTAAATAAATAAATAGCTATAAGGCTTACTTACATACTTAACCTATTTGAAAAAATATGTTTTCTGCAAAATATTTGCACTTTATCAGGGAAAAAAGAATGTATATTGCTGAAGTGTGCGTTGACTGTTCCTTAACGTATCTACTGTTTGTTAATGTTTGCTTGAGTCATGTTTTGGTCCAAAAATCATCTTCATCTGTGCTTCTCAAGCAGAGAGCACATGACAAAGCCTGTAACACAAAAGGATTGCAGCTCTGTCAGAAGTCCTCCTACGACTTTAATGATGTCTTGTTATTTTGAGGGGCAAAGAAACGATTTTCTCAGACCATCAATTTCTTTTCACACCACACAATGTGGAACCCAAGCGCATTGATTAATGCCCTTTATTCCACTCTCCTGTTGTCCCATTCCAAGCGTAGTAGATTTGAAAAAATTCCTGAGGTTACACAATTGTTAAGGCTGCTTTTGTATCCGTGCCAGTCAATTACAAAAACTATGCCGCTTATTTAATCAAGTTTTTCTCGAGCTGCGAACGGCTTTGCTGCGTTACCAGGAAACAAACACACAAAGAGTTGACTCATGTGTCAGTAAAGTTTGTGTGGCCTATTTTTCTAATGTCAGGTGTGTTTCATAATAACACCTGCTAGATCCTGTGCACATAAAATATGATAGTAAAAAAACTATTCCAATGATTTAATTACCAACTGAGCGAATTAACGTCTCCTCGTTGCATGCGTTGGCTTCCTGCCATCTTTACCTCTCTGCAAAATGTGGGGCAATTTTTGTTTTGTGATTTGGGAAGAGGGGATATATGTGATTATCTGGCAACCAACAGAAGCTTTCCAGATAAACCCGACAAGAGAGTAGCTCCATCAAACATGTTTACCCATCAGGTGCTCTGAGTGAGAACTCCAAACTACAGGTGTATTGAAATAAAACAAAAAAAGGCAATTTTATTGTAGTTTAAAAGCAACAATTAAATACTATTATGTTTGCTCTTTTACCCTGACTCAGATGTAAGATGGGCTTCATTTCTGTGCTTTGCATGTAGATATAAGTCCAGGACGTGTTGGGCCTCATGCTCAGACTTCAAACACACGTTCAGAAAAAGTCTTCAAACAATATGGATGACAAGTTCTTTCATTGGTTGGCAGGCAAACAGTGTCTTGGGCTATAACAAGTTTTTGCAGCGTCTCACTGATAATAACAGGAATCAAAACTTGTTGACTCACCTGTCAATACCGACATTTGATGCCGACAGGTGGAGCGAGGCCAGTTCCTAGTTTCTTATTTCAGGTGAGCTACTGTAGACTCTACTGGCAACTACCATTAAACAAACACATGAACACGTATAACCTGGCTTCATCAATCACTGCTTTTAATCGGATGCTTCTGTTGTGACATCTGAAGTTTGGCCAATTTTCTAATTCCAGACGTTATTATTCCAGCTTCAGATCTCATGCACATTCACTGTGAAGTCTAGTATAAAAGCTATGAATATGATTTAATCACTAACTGGGTCATTGTTACAACATATTCAACTTTTCTCACATTATGTTTTGGCTTCTTTACATCTTTGTCTTCCTGGAACATGTGTCTGAAGAAGATTCCCAAGAAGAGAGAGAAGCAATGGTTCTCTGGCAACCGAGAGTGATCCTATCAAAGCTTCTGGCTTTCTGCAGGTTGGACTTTGGATGCTTTGAATACGACACAGTCTATACTTTGGGGGAAATCCATCATCTTAGTTTCCCTGCTCTTACAGAAACAGGTGTTATGTATCTATGGCCGTTTCTTAGTCCACAGATGTCTTTTTCCAGGATCCTTATTTATTCCACCCAAAAAACAAGCACATGTAAAGTGTTCATTCAGGTGCATCAATCATTGCTTCTGTTGTGACATTTTCCCACATGGTCAGGTTGGTGAACCTGTTTCTGTAGTCAGTATGTTATTATGACATAATCTATGCCAATAACATAATCATCACTTGGGTAATAAATGACTGGTGAGGCTATTCATCTTTCCTCGTGTGTGTTTTGGCTTCCTCATATCTAAGTCTGGGCCAAAACCCCATAATTAAAAAACATCCATGCTGCCTTTATGATGTCAAATGTGACAGAGGCTGCAGGAATATGATGGAGACAGTCGAGGGTGGACCGAGGCGGTGTGATTGATTTTACTGCCTCAAAGATTATAAATACGTTTGCTTTTTTTGTCAAAACTATAACAAGACTAAGAGTATACAAATTGACTATGCACACACTGATATTAAATGGTTAGAATGTTTACAGTGGCCTCCATCTAACAGTACAGTAATGCAAAAAGTAGCAAAAAACCTGGGTGGGAATATTAAAATGTGTAATATAGTATAAAGACCCAGCGGGCTCTCTCCTTGGTGCTGTTTGTGTCTAATGGTTACAGCACATAAAACTCCTCTCTTTCTCTACTCATGTTCATAGTCTCTCTCTCTTTACTCTGACTGTCAAATAAAGGCAACAGTGACAACAACAAAAAAAAACGTGTTTTACGAGAAAGGAAGTGCAATCATTGTAAATGTTAGAGCTCAATGATTTACACGATGTGTTTGGGAGAGTGGCACAAAATGTTACAAGGAAACTCCACAGAGCGCCATTCTTGCAAAAGCATGGTTTCTGATATCATTAAAAATACTGTAAGAATAAGTTTAGCTTTGCATATGAATGATCAGGACTTATTTGATTTGTCAAACTTGATCTCTGACTGTCCGTCAGTGTCAGGTCTTTGCCCTGTTACCAAATAACAAAGACTGTGAGGAGTTGGGGATAAAGTGACTAGAACGCTCTTTCAAGGGTGAATTAATTAAACAAATTTAATATCTTCCAAAAACTAAAATGATTACATTTATTTTTATTTATTTTAGGCCAGGCATAAATTGTATCAGTCTGTGAAGCGCTTTGACTGGTTACCAGGAAACAAACACTGATTATTGACTCATTTGTCAGTCCAAGGCAAGTTTCTTGGGAAGTTGTTTGTGTGACCTATTTTCGGATGTTAGGTGTGTTTCATAATTACTCCTGCTAGATCACGTGCACATTAAGTATGCTATGAAAAAACTAAGCCAATGATGTAATTACTAACTGAGTCATGAATTACAGCGCATTAAGGTTTCCTCATTTCATGCATTGGTTTCCTGCCATTATTGATTTTCTGCATAATGTGGGTCAAATTTGGAGTTTAGGGAAGAGAGGGGGGATGCCTGATTATCTGGCAACCAAGAAATCTAAACTGTTAAACCTCTGCTTGTTTACCCATCAGGGGCTCTGATTGACAACACAACACTGCAGGTGTATTTACAGAAACAACATGTTATCATAATCCCTAACAATAAGTCAAAAATGTGGAGCTGCACAGACTTGGAAAGAGTAAGAAACACACAATCTGCTCCGTCAAAAGTTTCACATGTTTGCAGACCAAAACGTTTTCAGGCTATATCAAGCTTTCACAAGCAACCTGCTGATAACAGCAGCCAGGCCACTTTCTGTCACCGACGTCTCTGATTCCAGGTGAGCTTCTGTGGGGCAAAGAGTCATTAACGACTCTTCTGGCATATTTCTTTTTCTGCCAGGAAACAAACACCTGCAGGTGTAGCCCGACTTCATCCATCACTGCCTTTAATCTGATGCTTCTGTTGTGACATTTGAAGTTTTGCCAATTTGAGGAAGTCTAATAAAACTGCAATCTCAGCCTCAAAGTCATACCAGCTACAGATCTCAACAACTTTCACTGTGCAGCCTTATATTAAAAAACTATGCAAATTACTTAATCACTGACTGGGTCATTGTTACAGCATTTTCAACTTTTCTCACATTATGTTTTGGCTTCTTTACATCTTTGTCTTCCTGGAACATGTGTCTGAAGAAGATTCCCAAGAAGAGAGAGAAGCAATGGTTATCTGGCAACCTAGAGTGATCCTATCAAAGCTTCTGACTTTCTGCAGGTTGGACTTTGGGTGCTTTGAATACGACACAGTCTATACTTTGGGGGAAAACCATCATCTTAGTTTCCCTGCTCTCACAGAAACAGGTGTTATGTATCTATGGCCGTTTCTTAGTCCACACATGTCTTTTTCCAGGATCCTTATGTATCCTAACTGAAAACAAGCACATGTAAAGTGTTCATTCAGGTGCATCAATCATTGCTTCTGTTATGACATTTTCCCACATGGTCAGGTTGGTGAACCTGTTTCTGTAGTCAGTATGTTATTATGACATAATCTATGCCAATTACATAATCATCACCTTGGGTAATAAATGACTGGTGAGGCTATTCATCTTTCCTCGTGTGTGTTTTGGCTTCTTCATATCTAAGTCTGGGCCAAAACCCCATAATTAAAAAACATCCATGCTGCCTTTATGATGTCAAATGTGACAGAGGCTGCAGGAATGTGATGGAGACAGTCGAGGGTGGAGCACTGAGCTCGGAGCAGATGGTCTCAAAGATCAAATAGATGGCTGCTTTTTGTGAAGTTTAAACAAGACCAATCAGCAGCCAGTCTACAAAATGAAATTGCAACCATACGGGTGATAAGTAGGTGTGATTTTTACCATGGCCACCATAATATAGTAGTTTAGCATTTGAGCATGCTAATTTTGCATCGGCAAATCGGCAGTGACATCCACACAAAATCCGGGACAAAACCGATCATAGTCCTTATAATCTGCATAGTTTTTCTGACACAGCAGAAAAAGGCTTATTAATAAAATAGTAACAATATTACGTTAGGCCTTCATTTTAGATAATGACTTTAGTTGATAGCATAATTGTGTATTCTAGATAAAGGTGTGTAAATGATTGAGGTACAAGACACAAAAACAATGGACAAAACACCGCAAAAAAACCAGAAAATTAAAAATTTGTGATTGGACAGAATTCCAAAATGTTCCTTGTAAACACCTCCAGATGAGCAGACTCACCTCAGCTTTGTTGATGTGTTTTTCTATGTGGACCTCACATGTCTACCCCGCGTGGATATGAGCCTTTATTTTTGACTGACAGCGCCGCCGTGTTTCATTTAATGGATCCAACGTCCGCCCTTCACCCCGCGGTGGACGCTGCACTCGCCCCATCACCCGAAACGCTCGGATGAACTCAATCTCAAAAGCTGTGAGACTTCTGTGTTAACTTTTACCCGTTTATTTGTTTCAGAGGCAGTGATGCATAGTTGATTTCAAAGTCACACAGCTGAAAGTCAGCGTCAAATGGCTTTACTTTTTTAAGGGCACCTAGCATACGGCTCACTTTGAGCTACAATTTAAACCAAGCTTAAAGTAAGGCCACTGATGATCGGCTCACTTTGCTTTAAATCAAATGAAGTAGACATTTAAATGTCAAACAGCCCAGTCCAAATAGGCCGAATTTGTCAAAACATGGGTTCATCTATTTCTAATTCTAACTAAATAGGACTGGAAGTGAGACCAGCAGAGAAGGTGTCATGGTCTTTAGTTAAACCACCCAAAGCAACAATAACATATGACACATGTGAGTCTGCTTTGTAACACCCCTTTGGCAAATGAACCTTTGGAAATGCCGGCCGCACCTTTTCCATGTCAGATGAAGTGATTGACAGCGACAACTTGTTTGAGGTTTTGACATTTACATGTTTCAGTAGCAGAGCATGGGTGAGATAAGTTTTGACAGACTTGATGAAAGCATTTCAGCGTCAGCGCCAGAAGCTTTCAGAGACAATGACAGGTGACGACTATTCACACGGTCGGGAAGAAACACTCACTGAAAGCTAGCGGCGGGGCTTTTAGGATGGTAATGTCCGCCTGATGGTCGGACTGAAGTTTTTAGGAAACTACAATGTCACAATTATCTTTCATGAACTGAAAAATACGGACAACTTCCAAACCGCACAACACCATGGCAGCAACCTGTCAATCACAACTTAGCCCCGCCCCAAAACATACCCTGCTTTATGGTCTGTTTGACTCTAAATGGAGCATCATTTACTAAATGAACATCATGCTGTATTGAAGAAGACTTGAAACTAGAGATTGAGACCATCCCTTTCTCAAATGTGGACACAACAAATCACATGTGCACACATGCGACCAGCCCATCCTGCAGACACACACACACACACACACACACACACACACACACACACACACACACACACACACACACACACACACACACACACACACACACACACACACACACACACACACACACGCACACACACACACAGGCCTGAAACAGGAAGCCAGTGCTGACCCTTTTGGTGTAATATTACTGAGAAAGGAACGTGAGAAGCATGTGTGAATGCACTGAGGTGTGTGTGTGTGTGTGTGTGTGTGTGTGTGTGTGTGTGTGTGTGTGTGTGTGTGTGTGTGTGTGTGTGTGTGTGTGTGTGTGTGTGTGTGTGTGTGTGAGCGCATGGCAAGAAAATATACAACACGTATTATTTAAAAAATGGCTTGTGTGTTAATATTTAGACAAACCTTCTGACTTAATTATGAACGTGCATGTGTTTTTCCAGCGTCTTCATGTGGTTGTGTGTGTTTCAGAGCCTTGACAAGCTGCAGCAGCTGTGGTGTCACACATAAACACACTTACACAAACACACACACACACACACACACTCAGCATCATCCTGGGATTTCATTATGTATATCCTGTAACACAAGTTTCAAGAGGTCGGTGGGAGAGAAACACAGAAAGAGGGGAAGATGAGTAACACAAGAGGAGGGAAAGCTGAACAAAGAAACACACACACACACACACACACACACACACACACACACACACATGAAGTCGTAGTGAAATGTGTACGTGATTGACAGCAGCAGCTTCGTAACACTGAGCCAAGAGTGATGTCATACTGCTGCGTGAGAAGCCGCTCAACGCCGGAGCAATCAGCGAATAAAAGGAGCTAAATATGGTCAGGGTGAAAAAAAGAACCGCGGGAAAAAACACGATGGGAGGGTTACTCCATCTGACAGGAAGCGTTGCATAAGATGACACTCAAATAATAGGGAATTAATTTCTCACATTCCGTCCTGTGGATGTCACAGCTGCTCAGTACACCTGTGTGTGTCACACCTGTATTACATAACCAGAATGAACCTGCTCTCACATTCTGATGGATGACTTCTAAAACTCCACTAACTACTCCAACTGCATCTTTTCTCTTTTTTCTTCTTTCTACTATATGTCTATGTATACATGTGTATATATATACACATATATATATATATATATATATATATATATATTATTCAATTCAGTTTATTTTGCATAGCCCAGAATCACAAATTACAAATTTGCCTCAGAGGGCTTTACAATCTGTGCACATGTGACATCCTCTGTCCTTCCCTCACATCGGCACAGGAAAAACTCCCCTAAAAAAAAAACCCCTTTAACAGGGAGAAAAAAGGAAGAAACCTCTGGGAGAACGACAGAGGAGGGATCCTTCTCCCAGGATGGACAGAATGCAATAGATGTCATGTGTACAGAATGAACAGCATAACAGAGTTACAACACATTCAATGTATATGACATAAATGATTCATATAATAAGACTACTTATAATAACAGCAGCAATTATTACAGTAGAATTATAATTATGAAAATAGGGATAATAATGTGATTAATAATAATAATGGAAGTAGCAGTGGGTGTCAGTCGGCTCACAGCAGGAGGCACGACTACGGTCCAGGTACCACAACGATTCATGGAAACCTGCCAGAGCGAGAAAGCAAAAGGGCTTCAGGGTGGAAGTAAAGCTAAAATGCTTAATGGTACAGGTAATAGTAATAGTAATGTGACTAGTAATAATAATAATGGTGGTAGCAGTCGGTGTCAGCAGGGCCGTAGCAGGATGCACGACCACGGTCCAGGTACAGCCACGATTTATAGAAGCCTGCGAAGCGAGAAAGCACAAAGACTCCAGGGTACAAGCAAGTCAATAAGCGCAATAGTACAGGCAATAATAATAGTAATGTGACTAATAATGATAGTGGTAGTGGTAGTGGGTGTCAGCAGGGCCTCAGTAGGTGGCACGATGACAGTCCAAATATAACCCCGATTCCTGGGAACCTGCGAGGCGAGAAAGCACAAGAACTCGGGGAAGAAGCAAAATCAGTAATGTGCATAAATAGGAGATTAATACATAAAGAGGGAGTGAGAGAAGAGGAGAGAGGAGCTCAGTGTATCCTAGGTAGTCCCCCGGCTGTCTATATATATGTATATATGTATATATTATTTAACCTATTTCCCAGCTTTGCTCTGGTGCTGAATGTACCGATGTACTACTGTTGTTTTATTATCGCAATGTTTTATTAATCTGTTGTTTATTGTGCTTCACCACTGATTTTATGGGATGTAAGGTGACCTCGAGTGCCATGAAAGACGCCTCCAAATAAAATGTATAATTGTTATTATTATTATTATTATTATTAAAACATATAATTTTATTTGACAATATATTATCTTTCACTCTCAAGACGACAATCAAATCAAGATTTGTGCAAAATAACAGCAAAAGAAGAATCCAAAAACTATTTACTATATAATATTTATAATATATAGACAAGCCAAAACAGAAGAGCGGGCATCAGCTTCAAAAAGAACAGAAAAACATCTAACATCGCTCCCGTCAATATCAGCAATCAGACTTCATTATGGACATAAGATTGAGAGTGAAGTAAGAAGTGTTCTCTAAGTAGTTCTGTGCTGTGGTTGGATGGTTTCTGCTTAGTGCCTCTCTGAGTGGATTCATGATCAGTTTTCTGATGTTGCTGCAGTTTTTTTTGTTCTTTTTCTGTTTTGTTCTCAGTGTCTGTGTGAAGTCAGTTTTTTGAGAAATGTGTGTAAAATGTAATTGAGGTGCCTCTGATATGATATGAGAGCCTCTTCAGTTACAGTAATCAGCACGAGAGCTTTTGATCTTTCCACTCACGATTCCTCTGTTTGCAATTGTTCAGGAACATCTTTTAAAATCACTCGTCACAACCTTATCTCATCACAACACATGTAGTTATATAATTTATTGTCTTTGCCTTACATTACATTTTGGTATTTTATTTGTATTAAACATGTGTTGTTGTAATTGTCTGATAGTATTCAAATGAAGACCTGATTTTTTTTTTTACATTTTTCTTCCTAACTCAGTTGTGTAAAGCACAATGAAAAGCAGATATGGTTTTAAGTTTTAAGGCTATTATTTTTACAATATTCAAATATATGCCAATTTGCATACATTTCCAGAGGAGAAACATGAACATTGGTTCAAAGCTCTTGTTTCATTCTGTTGACATATTTGATTAAAGGTTTTTTACGGGTGGAATTTTGGGATAAATCAGAAAATACTGTCAACACCCATAACAAATACATTTTCTCGATGTTTTAAGTAATAAAATGTCTCTTTAAAAACCTTCAGAATTTAGATAGGAATGGAAGTGGAAAGTTTGGTGTATGTAAGTCCTACTGAAGTGAAGATTTGTGGCTCAGAGTCTGAGAATAAACGGCCTTTAAAGATATGTATTGTAAAATGACATACACTTTGAATACACTACAGGGGAATAGGGCAAAACATTTCACTAAAGATATCACCATGAAACTACCCCATTTGATTTCATTTTATGTATTACAAAATGAAATGTCATGTTTAAATATGCAAATGTCGTAAAATCTGATAACCTTTGCAGAAGTTAGGGGCAATCTACAGAAGCAAAGTAGGAGAGACGGGGCTAAGTAGTGAAATTTCCCATTGCATGAAAAACTGTGTTTTTGCCCGTAGTGTCTCCTCATAAATAAAGTTTATAATTATTATTATCTCTCCGTGGTGTGCGTGCAGACTCTACCTTTAATAATTACCGTGTCAGCCTCAGTAATGTGGTTTCACCGGTGAGCACTTGAATGTGTAATTACCTGCTGTTTATTTTTAGAGGATCAAGAAGCATCATCCGTTCCCACATACCACAGCGTTCACAACACGAGCTCCTGTTTGCAACGTGTCCTTACATGGGCCTTTATTCACATGCACTCAGCTCAACAGCACAACCAGTGATCGACGTCCACGCAGAGGTTTTCAACCGACGCTAACCAACCACAAAGCAGCTCTTAAGTAGGGAACACGTACGGGGTTCTTCATGCTTCTTAACGCGGACTTAAATGTTTTAAACCAACACAATAGAAATGTTTTACTCTTCCAGTCGTTTAGCTTTCAGCTTGCTCTCCTTTATAATAAATGTTCCTTCATGAAAGTCAGTTCAAGAAAGTAAACTTTGATTGATCAGCTGCTGCTCCAGAGCAAATCTAAAATCAAACAGTGTCTGTTCCTTTGAGCTTCATGTCTATAGGAGTCATCTATTGTGGATGTCATTTGGTCATCATTCCTGCATCACACCTGCTTTATATAAACCTGCAAGATAAACAGTATGCATGAAAAGAAAAGACTAAATAATGAAAAGGAAAGAAAGAAAGAAATGCATAATTTCAGCCAGAAGAGATCAATTTAAAATTATTTTACTTACCTACAAAGCTCTAACTGGCCAGGCACCGTCTTATCTTAAGGAACTTATAGTTCCATATTACCCAACTAGAGAGCTGCGCTCAATCAATGCAGGGTTACTTGTGGTTCCTAGAGTATGTAAAAGTAGGATGGGAGCCAGAGCCTTCAGTTATCAGGATGCTCCTCTTCGTGCATCCTGCTACGGCCCTGCTGACACCGACTGCTACCACCATTATTATTACTAGTCACATTACTATTACTATTCCCTGTACCATTAAGCATTTTAGCTTTACTTCCACCCTGAAGCCCTTTTGCTTTCTCGCTCTGCAGGTTTCCATGAGTCGTTGTGGTACCTGGACCGTAGTCGTGCCTCCTGCTGTGAGCCGACTGACACCCACTGCTACTTCCATTATTATTATTAATCACGTTACTATCCCTATTTTCATAATTATAATTCTACTGTAATAATTGCTGCTGTTATTATAAGTAGTCTTATTATATGAATCATTTATGTCATATACATTGAATGTGTTGTATCTCTGTTATGCTGCTCATTCTGTACACATGACATCTATTGCATTCTGTCCATCCTGGGAGAAGGATCCCTCCTCTGTCGTTCTCCCAGAGGTTTCTTCCTTTTTTCTCCCTGTTAAAGGGTTTTTTTAGGGGAGTTTTTCCTGTGCCGATGTGAGGGAAGGACAGAGGATGTCGCATGTGCACAGATTGTAAAGCCCTCTGAGGCAAATTTGTAATTTGTGATTCTGGGCTATGCAAAATAAACTGAATTGAATTGAATTGAATCATTTGAGAAGAAGCAGAGGATGATGATGACAGGAAGTGGCAGATCAAGTGCTGAAACCAAATGTTCAGTCATTATTTGTGTGTGAATTTTAGTTCAGGTACACCTTCTTACTTTGAAAACTTAAAATAATCTCTCATTTTACATTAAAACATCAGCTTTAGTCATGAGAGGGGATCGAGAAACACAATAAAGACTTCACTAAATCCTGTAGTCTTTGGTTTCTCCTGCATGTTCTGGATCCTATTAGGATTCTGTCTGCCGTCTACGAGCTGATAGGAGGCTCATCTATGATCATCTCTAAGAGCATCTTAAATATTGACACTCTGAAGCTTAAGAATGTCTGTATGATGGATTTAACAATCTTCGGAGCCTCAAGGAGCCGTTGGGGGAAACGAGGCCCTGATCTTATTTTTTGTCAAAAACTGTTTCAACTTAAATTTAAAATGATCCCATTTATCGATCATTCAGAGTTCTTTCTGTGAGAGAGGACTTGCACATATTGATCCCCCGGACTGAGACAGACATCTGCCCCAAAGGAGCATTTATGAAAGGGCAACTTAGACTCGCACACTTCCAGTTTTAGACTGTAGTTGGTTTCACTTTAGTCACAGAGCTTTATTTTTTACCAAAAGTCCCAAAGTATGTGGACTCCAATAGTCCAGAAAACACAGGACTTTCACCCAGGGGACCGGCGTTCATGTCCTGTGTGAAAACAAGTGTTTTTTACTGACAACTTTATGTCACGTTATGCAACGACTCTGACTTACATGACAAAACAAGCATACTTATATTAAGCTAAACAATGTTGTTTTTTCAAACCCTAACCGAGTGGATTAAGTGCCTAAAACTAAATACGACATTTCACAACAATAATGCAAATAAACTGACAACCAAGACAGTTTGACAAATAAAAACCACGCACAAACCTCTGGCATCTAGATAGTACAAAAAAGGCTGCCCTTTAGTGATGCTGGAGGCTTCTACCCAGGCAACAATAGAAGAAAAACAGCTGCATGGAGACACAAAACTACTACAACAGATGTTAACTAGTTGCAAAGAGGCATAAATAGAACAAAACAACTACAAAGAGACCCAGACAACTACAAAGAGACAAAAAAAGAACTACAAAGAGATGTAAAATGGCTGCAAAGAGTCACAAAGAGACATAAACAACTACAAAGAGACAAAAAAATAACTACAAAGAGATGTAAAACAGCTGCAAAGAGTCAAAAAGAGACACAAACAACTACAAAGAGACACAAATTACCAACAAAGAGACAGATAAAAGTATAAAGAAAGACACACTGAAACTACAAAGGGAGACAAATTAGCATTAAAGAGAAGCATAACAACAACAAAAAGAGACTTATTAACTCTAAAATGTGCGTCTTGCTCTTATATATCAGGTATTGAGGTCTTATGCATGTCTGTGCCGGGGGGCCCATAGTGTCATCATGCACCCACGGGTGTACCCTTCAAGTGTTCATACATGCATACCTCATAATGAATGAACCACACATGTGTGTTCCATTCAGGGGCTTCACCCTGCTGCCCCCCTCCTCCTGCACCATCTTGCATCTAACTCCCACCCTATCCTCCACCTCCCGCCCTCCCATCCCTCCCTCCCCCCTCTCTTGCTGGCACATCCATAGGAAATCGATGGCTGTCTGGGAGAGAAGGGGCGAGAGGTGGCAGCAGCAAAGCTATTGCTCCACCTGCTGAATGCGGCGTGCCCAGAATACCAAAAACCTGGGGAAGACAGGGAGGGGGAGAGGAAAAGATAACAGTGGGGAGAGTTTGGGGGGAGAGAGAGAGAGAAAGAGAGAGAAAGAGAGGTGGTGGCTTCAAAGCTTTCTCTCCACATGGAAGAGGAGAAAAAAAGGAGAGAGAGCTTATTGACTGCAGAGGATATACTGTACAAGGAGTAAAGATTATCTCTCCCTCAGAAGACTTCACGTCTCCATGTCTCTTTCCCACTGTTTGTCTTCCAGTCCCTCTCGCTCGCCCATCTCCACAGCTGATGGGGGGTATCAGAATTGGATTGCAGCGATCCCTGCATGATACCATCTTACTCTCTCGCAGATAATGAAGGATGCTGGAAGAGATGGAGTGTGGAGGGGGAGGTGGTCCCTGGTGAAGGGGGGGGGGGGAGAGACATGAGGAGATAAAATGGTAGCTAAGGAGAAGGTCAGTCGAGAAGGGAAGGAGAAAGAAAGAGGAAGAAGGGCGGAAAAAGTGTGCAAAGTGGTTGATAGCAAGGAGTAATAGCGAAAAGAGGAAAAGGTTGGAGTGAAGGCCAATAAAAGAGGAAGGTGAAGACAAGGGCAGAAAAGAAGGAAGAAGAGTAAAGGAAAGATGGTGAAGATTAATAAGAGGAAGAGAAGGAGGAAGGACCTGGAGGAAGAAAGGGATGGGTGAGTAGGAAGGGAGAGACTGAGCTAAAAAAACAAACAATGATTGATGAGAGGGAAACTGAATGAGGAAGGAGTGTAAGAAAAGGAGGTAATGAGACACAGACAGAAAGGACATAAATATAGGGGGAAAAGAAAGAAAGAAAGAAAGGAGGAAAGGAGGGAGTAAAGAAAAGGGGAATGCAGGTAGGTTTTTAGAGGAGAAAAGAAAGGTGGGAAAGAGAGAGCAAAAGACGAGCAAGGGTGAAGACGGACGGACGAAAGGGGGGATGAAAGACCTGAGGGGAAAAAAGTACAGAGAGAGAGAGAGAGAGAGAGAGAGAGAGAGAAGCTGCACACTGCAGCATTATCACCCCGATTTTCCACCCGCATGCAGTCAGACTTCAAGTTTTAATTTGTTTTTCCGCGGAATTCTCAAAAGGGACGAGCTGACGAGTCGGGAGGATTACAACCATGCAAGCATATCAATTGGCTTCCATGATGTTAATGACGAGAGCGCGCGAGAGAGAGAGAGAGAGAGAGAGAGAGAGAGAGAGAGAGAGAGAGAGAGAGAGAGTTTAGAGGGCTCTAATGTAGCGTCACTATTTTACAGTAATGGCAGCCTCAAACACAAGCCCAGTGGATGTAATGGATTTGGTTTGATGGGGGGGACTAATGGAAATTTGCTAAAACTTGAAGAAAAAGAGCACAGTGAAAAGTATCTCTTTAAACATTTTTTTTTTTTTTTTTTTTTTTTTTTCTCCCAGATTACCATATGCGTGTGGTCGGGTTGATGTGCTGAACATCAGAAGACATCAAGGGGATAAAGTTTCACAGGAAACTTGAAAGCACATAACAAATTACGAGCCGCCTCTTTTCATCTGGTTTACCGATGCGCGGGATGCACCGCGGCTATCCACGTGTGCTACGCCGAGGTGAACATTGTTAGCGTGAACCTCAGTTTCCTAATGTAGAAAAGTGTTTTCCAGCTTAGATCAGGTGTGTCGTTCATGTCTGCTCTTTACAGGTAGCTCTTTTCTATCAATAATTCAACCCAACTACTTCCACTCCTTCTCCACCCAATCAGCCCTGATCACTGGCTGCACCTGCAATGCGCTGACGCCGCACTTGCACTCGAGCCCGCAACATCTCACTCAATAATTTACAACTTCACCTCCAATCTGTACAAGACGAGGCCAAAGGGAAGCTTAACCCCGCTGGCTACAAATGGCCCAGTCAGCTCTTCAGAAGAATTAACAATCACGGGGAACGTCGGCAGCTACAGGGAATCAACATTTCATTTCTAGGAGTAACACATTTCTGTTTTTCCTGCAGTAACTGATTTATTTTTACGGTTTGAACAGGATGTAACACGTGATATTTCATTATTTCATGGTCATTACTTGATAGTGAGAGTGAATTGCAGATTCAGCAGCTCTGGCATCTGTCTTCTACTAGCAGTACTGCTTAGAGTTGCTGTATCACACTTCATGCTCTATGCTCTGTATGGGACCCTTGTTGCATTTTATTCCCCAACCAGCCCTGTCTCTTAAAAAACAAGTTCTAAAACATACTGCACTATGTTTCGAGGAGAAATATGTTTTGTCGAGTATATGTTTGCTTTAGATCTATCACAAATAAGTTTCATATGAGTATGCAGACATCTGCATATGGAGGTGGAAGGGACAAAACACAAAGGGTTGTCACTCAGGAGGCTGCTGTTGATGTCTTGTTTTAAACAAGTAGTTTTGCTTCCTAAACCTAACCAAGTACTTTTGTGGCATTTTTCGTTTTGTTTTGTTTCCATTTACAATGTCAACCACGTGTTTCAAACTGTTTCAAACTGATAATATACCTTTCCCTCAAACCACAGCTTGGACAGTGGTCCTAAGCTTCAAACAAAAGATAGGAAAAAAAGAATGAGTCTTGATCAGTGGATATCCCACAAAGATGTGTTATCCACAGAATAATGAATGAGGAAGAATAAAGCACACTCATGGTGACGGGATGTGTCGGGTCCAATCTTTCAGGCAGGAGACCGCAGTTTGTTCCCAGTGTGAAATGAGGAGTCAATGGCGATGTTTTTGTCACCTAACACCTAACAAATTATTTAACGATCTTTTCCTAAACCTTACTAAGAAGCTCTGTTGCCTTAACTTCTGAGTTTCCTGTGAAGACGTAAGTTTATTTTGAGAAGACTGGATGCATGTAACGAGTGTAATTGATAATGTTGCTGGCTTTTGTTGGACAAATCGCACGAAAAATTAATCATTTTTTGTAGAATAACTTATAACTGTTGTATTGGGGCGGCTGTGGCACACGAGGTAGAGCGCTTGTCCCGCAACCACAAGGTCGGTGGTTTGAACCCCTCTACAGTCAACATGCCGAGGTGTCCTTGAGCAAGACACCTAACCCCAAGTTGCTCCCGGGCGCTTCTTAGCAGCCCACTGCTCCTCCGGGATGGGTTAAATGCAGAGAATTGTAATTTCCCCATTGTGGGGCTTAATTATGAAGATGAACTACGACTAATAAAGGCTTAATTATTACGTACCCCTCTAGTGCCAGTTTTACGAGTTATACCCTAGTTTAATGCATAGTGTCTATTCAAAAAAATAATTCAGTCTTCACATGAACTTAGGTTTGGGCATCAATAACAAGTGACTACCGGGTGACTAACAAGAAGCTGTGACTAAGGACAACAGAGACTCGTGTGACTAACGACCGAGGAGACAAAATATCAACTTAACGAGAACAGTGGTCTCCTGGGTGACAGTCCTGTGTTTGTTTGACCTATCTGCCCGGCTTGTGTCGACTATCTCGCACATTTTATTACTTTTATTTCTCCTGCCAGTAATGTTGTGAGCAGCTGCATTGCATACAGTCTAAGTGAGCGTCTGTGTCAGATGCAGAGGTACACTTATCACAAACTGCATCATTCCAAGCATTGGGAGCAGGCTGCTACAGTGAAGTTGAATACGCTCTGAGTTAAAAACAATCAAGTAGTGCAATCTATCAAGGTTGGTTATTGATTATATACAGAAAAATGTCAAAAAAAACAAGTCCAGTAAGCTAAACCATATATTACAGAATCTTTGCACAGACAGTAATGTGCTGCAGTTTGCATTCTGGGGCTTCGGTAGAGATAGTAGGAATGATGGACAGCTGGGGTTTTGTGGGCACACTGCCATGCAACATTTCCTGTGTAGCTTCCCTGTTAGTCGACAACAACAAAAAAAAAAAAAACCCACCCGTCGTTAAGCAGCAAACTACACCAAAGAGAATCCTTCTCACTCGATGTGGCTGAAACCACCATCCGTTTGAATCGGGATGTAACACCATCACATCCAGCGCAGATAAATCTTTGTCTCCTCTGGGAATGTGTGTTTGTGTGTGTGTGTGTGTGTGTGTGTGTGTGTGTGTGTGTGTGTGTGTGTGTGAGGGTGAGACGAGGCACTCGAGGGAGACAGAAGGTCCTTCATTAGCCAGCTAATTATTGTGGAGATGTGTGACAGTGGGGAAGAGAGAGAAGAGATGGAGAGATAAACAGAGCTTTCACTGCATAGAGTTCCTTTTTCAAAACATACTCCACTGTCTGTGTAAATAGTCACAACGTCCATGTACCTCTGTGATAAACTGTTCTACTGTTATACTAAATATATGAATATTCTTTCCATTTCAAGGATCCATAATATATTTTTATTGTTTATTTTTACTTAAATAGGTCAATGATTCGGGGGGAGGAGCGTGTCCAGTTTGGGGAGCCCATAATTGGGTTTCTACTCTTTGCAGATGATGTGGTTCTGTTCCATTAGACTCTAACTTTTCACCCTTATTATAATCATTATAATTATAATCATTTAAACAAAGAAAACAACTTAACATAAAGGTAACACAGAAAACATATTATTTGGGAAATTAATGCAAGTCCTAAACACAGGTTTCCTTGTTGAAAGTCTTGGTCCTATATATATATATATATCATACATATATATGTCCTCAGGGTTAGGAAAATGTGATTGTTATGGTTATAAAAAGGCTAAAATTAATTGGGGATGACGTATTTTTGTAGGCCAACCCAGAAGTTAGCATTGCACTGGTTCTCTCAACAAAAAGTAAATGGAATTTTTCTATTGGATTTTACAAAATGAGCTTTGTGGATAACAAATGTTTATGATACTTCCATGTTTGGCTTGGTGTTATGAATTGTTGTTGTGTCATTGAGACACTTGTTAGCAACTGCTAGCAAAAGCTTCTCAATTCACCCGGGGGGTATTAACTGACTTATTTTACATCTGAAAAATAAAAGTAAAAATGTCTTTAGCTTGTGTTAAACAAAGACGTTATTTCAACCATCTAACCAAAATTCCTTTAAAAAACGATTGACTTTGAGACTGGAGAACCGGAAGTGCAAAATGTGGGTTATATTTATCCTTCTGAGCAAAAAATATCCATTTGTCCACCTTCTCACAGCTGACAGTCCATGCTGAACCTTCCTTACCTCAGCAGCTAATCCCTCCAGGTCTCACAGCAGTAAAAAAAAACAACCTCCCATTCTCTGCCATCCTGCCTCATTTTAAAGGGGTTAAAAAAAGTTAATAACACCAAATCTTGCATCACGGCAGCAGCAAAATCAGTTTATAAGCTGCAGTGAAAATGAGGACAGTAATCGACACCTTCCAATGCTATAACAGCAGCCCGCCAGGCTTTAT
Source organism: Anoplopoma fimbria (assembly GCF_027596085.1). NCBI lineage: Eukaryota > Metazoa > Chordata > Actinopteri > Perciformes > Anoplopomatidae > Anoplopoma > Anoplopoma fimbria. Next base: position 28,724,442 of record NC_072465.1, on the reverse strand, counting down.
CATCAAGGACGGGACCGGGAATGTGTGTGTGTCTAGGTATGTGTTTGTGTGTGTGTGTGTGTGTGTGTGTGTGTGTGTGAGTAAAAGTAAGAGAGCATGTGTGTTCCAAAAGGTGATGAATGCAAGCAGACAGCCTGACTGAATTGCTTCCCTGGAATACAGTATAAGGAGCTGTAGAGCACAAGAAAACACACAAATATGCACACATGGACAAAGCAGGCGACTTTCAGAAATTTTACAAGGTGAAACAGCAGTAAGCAATGTCATGTCTATTCTCACATTTTCTTACAGTTTGTTTTGCAATTGCCAAGACACAAAAACTAGTCCTTTAGAACAATATATTGGAACCACTAACTCACGTTGCATGTATCTTTTGACCAGGTGTACGGAACCATAAGTACATCGTCTACTCTATGTATGAAATTCTAAAAACATTTAGACCCATCATTCAAAACTCAAGAAATGATACCAATATTGGATATCAGGCCGATACTGACTCAGAGCTGCATTATTTATTGTTTCTGTCTTTATCATGTAAAAGGCCTTTGAGTACCCTTTACAGCGCTCTACAAATAAAATGTATTATTATTATTATTATTATTATTATTATTATTATTATTATTATTATTATTATTATTATCATTATTATTATTATTATTATTATTATTATTATTATTATTATTATTATTATTATCATGTAGCAGGGACAGTGTTGCGACTCTACTCAGTTCAAGTTTTGACCAACGTTTTGCTGCATTAAACAGGTTTACACTTGAGTTGGAATTGATGAAAAATTTGAAGATTTTTTTACTGAATTGCTGGTGTAAAATGTATTATTTGTATTAATTCTGAATATTTTAAATATTTATTAAATATAATATATAATAATATTAAATAGTATATTAATACTATAATAATATTGTGCATATTTTATGCAAAATTAAATAAAAAAAACATTGCATTTTCAGAAAACTGCCAAAATGTAAGTCATCAACTGGGGAATTTTAATAATGACATATAATAGTACATTTTTTAACCCTGTCACCTCGTGTGTCTCCCCTAAAACATAACTCAGTGTTGTTAACCACATACTGTTTGCTAGTTAGCTAATGGTGTTCACTGGTTATGAGTCAAAGAAATACAATAAATAATAATTTATCATACACCATGATATATTATCATACGAGTGCTGTCAAGGTCTTAAATCTAACAACAGGCTGCACATACAACAATACAAAGCTTGTGTCTCCACCAACACACTCAATGACGATTAGCTTTTATAGACCCTAAGATTTGTTTACCACTGCCTTATACTGTTTTATTGATTAGGCATAAAGCTAAATTAATTAAAGCTTGCCGAGCAGAAGCAGGAAGGTATAAAGGTCCAGAAAGACACATTTAAGAAAGAACTTGTTTATCGACTGCGACCGCGGCAATCCCAGCGAGTGAAGACAGATGGCTGCGAAGCTCTGATGATGATCTCATCTTTACTTTGTCTTTCGCTGCCTTTCTCTCCCTCTTGGTGTCTCGTTCTCTGCGCCTCTCAATAAAGGATGATCACATTGTCAAGCTTGAATGCCTAGCTAGCTGGGAACATCTCTTCACACCAAGATGTCACTCAAAGAGAGAGAGAAGGGCTTGGTGGGGGAGACAAGAGAGCTAAGAGGCAGAGTGAGAGAAAAAATTGAAAAAGGCTGGAGCAGAATTATGAGTGAAGGAGTGGAAATGAAAGATGACCCGGGGGAACGAAGCGGAGGAAGAGGAACAAAGAGAGTCAGGGAGGAGAATGAAGAAACAAAAGACAAATACACAGAGAGACAATACGCATTGACAGTACGCCAAGTATGAGCTCATGTCAGGGCCGCTTTCTAAGAATGATACTTCCAACCCCCCAAAAAACTTTAGCCAGCTCACAGTACTTCCAAAAGGATAAACAGAAGTTAGATTCAGAAATGGTATCGTCACCATTTAAGCCCCTCCCCATCCCTCTCTGATTGGTCCAGCCTCCAGCTGCTGTCTCAGTCCATGCTCAGAGTGCAATGTCTGATTGAAGCGTTGATTAATAAATACTCCAAGCCGATCGCATCCTACAACAGTTAATTAGTACCATGGCGATATGAATAAATAATTACAAATAAATTGGCGAGCTGGTTTTATGATGGCATCAATCAGGTGTGATTTTAAACATTCAATTAAAACATTTCATCCACACTCACAGGATTTTCATACAATTGCCCTTAATATTTTTCTATCCTATTTGCCGTCGCCTCACAGTAAGTTGGATCCAGAGTTTGCATCTTTTCCCCCGTGTCAGTGTGAGTTCCTTTCTGGTTCTTCTGCTTCCTCCCAATGTCAGCTGGATGAATGTTTTCGGATACTGAAAGAGTGCGGATTATCACGATAGATCAGAAAAAGTGTTTTTTTTTGTAAAATTGGACGACGAAGAACACAAAGTGGTTTGTGTCGTCTCCACAACCAGAGGCAGTTGAAGCGTATTAACAATTGAACATATAAGTCCTCTTCAGGATCACAGAGGGTTTCTGACAGCGGGAGCTGAGATCTCAAAGTGTTTAACAGCTCACATAGATTGAGCCCAAGGCGTCAGAGAGAGAGACGAACTAAACAAATTGAGTCCTCTGGAATTAATTTAAATTTTGCCAGACAGTCAAACTTTAATGCGTGTCCCTTATTCGAGTTGAATTAGTCTCCGTTTCTCCCTCAGTCTCTCGGTGTTGCCCTCTATCTCTCTCTCTCTCTCTCTTTCTGTCTCTCCCTCTCTCTCTTGATAGCCTGTTGAGGGCAGATAATTAAAAACACATTCAAATGAGCCAAAGATGGAAATTTTTGTGTTGCAGGGAACAAACCTACACTCACACACACACACACACACACACACACACACACACACACACACACACACACACACACACACACACACACACACACACACACACACACACACACACATAAAGGACAGACAGGGGTCCAGATCCCAGCAGACACTGATGTAATCGGTGACCTTTGGATGTGTCCACATTTACATTTACACACAAGGTAGGGGTGAATTCATTTGCTGTTTTAGACAAGAGGGAAGAGGAAAAGTGAGAGAGAGAGAGAGAGAGAGCATAACAGAGGTGACGAGGGAGGGAGGTGTTGGTGGAGACAAACCGGGCGAGGGAATATGAAAGAAACGGACAGGAAGCAAGAAATGTCCTTCCTCGTGATCCTGTAATTTACAGTTAACACAGAAGTTAGTCTTCTGTTGTTTTTTTGTCAACTGTTCTCCATCTTTTGTCTTGGCATGCTTGAAAGAGTTTGAACTTCATAAAAATTGCCGAATCAATAAATTGGAAGGAACAGAGAGTCAAGAGTTGGAAATGTCTTTGTGTGACTTGTATGTAGGAATACCTTTAAACATTGCATTTTTGTCTTTACTGAGTACTGTTGTAGTACTCTCTGTAAATTAGCGAGTGAGATCTGGAGAGTGTTTTTGTTAAAAACATGTTGACTTGAGTTGCAGAGATCTCTGCTCAAATGAACATACTACTAGTTAGCCCAGGATATACTTTTCCTGTAATACCACATGAACCGCGCGAGGCGATAGTGAGTCCAGTCTAAGACTTGATAGAAGTGTCCAGTCTGCCCTCAACCCAACATGGGAGGACTAAGAAGTAGAGCTGTGTCGAGAACTTGTGTCCCACACAACTTCCCTTCTCCGTTCTCTACACTGGCTCCCTGTAAGAGCATCCAGTTTAAGACTCTGGTGCTAGCCTACAGGGCAGGGAAAGGAACAGCTCCTTCCTATCTCCAGGCCTTGGTCAAGCCCTACACCCCCGCCCGACCACTTCGCTCTGCTGCCTCGGGGCGATTGGTTGCCCCGTCGCTCAGAGGTCCCTGCTGCCGATCCACCCGGTCACAGCTTCTTTCTGTCCTGACCCCACAGAATGAACTCTCCACTGACGTCTTCATGAAGTACTACCCTGAGGCTTCCGCTTAGCACTTATTGTATTCGTATTAGTCTGTTGCACTTATTGTTTTCGTAGTAATTTGCCTCTGCACTATACTTTTGCTCTGGTTTATGCTTTAAGATGCTTGTTTAAGAAAGGAGATGCACTTATGACTTCTGGTGACTAGTAGTTCTCTTGAATACCTATGTTGAATACACTTCCTGTAAGTCGCTTTGGATAAAAGCGTCTGCTAAATGACTGTAATGTAATGTAATGTAGTACATCTATGTGCCAAAAACGATGAAATGACTCCCCAACTCCTCTGGTCTATGAGAAAATGACTCTACTTCTCTCTTGATTTATTCCCTCAGTAAACATTGTAAACATGAGTTTATGGTCTCAATCTCTAGTTTCAAGTCTTCTTCAATACAGCATGATGTTCATTTAGTAAATGATGCTCCATTTAGAGTCAAACAGACCATAAAGCAGGGGATGCTTTAGGGCGGGGCTACACACTGATTGACAGGTGGCTATCACAGAGTTGTCCGAGTTGTTTGTGTTTTCGTCTCAGAAGTTTTAACTCTTTCAAAGTGTGTTCTAACTTCATTAAAGTTGCATTTCTTATTTTTGTTTGCCTAAAAGTTTCTTATTCACTGTCAGTTGTACTTAGCTTCACCCTCTTGTGTCACTTCTGGTTAAAAAATAAAAACAAGTTCTCGACGGCCAAAAAAATAATGAAATCGAGGCTTCAGAATCTTGGTCCAAAAAACAATGTCATGGTGACTAGGTCCACTTCTTATATACAGTCTTTGGATCAGACAGAAAGTGAAGATACTTTTATCCCTGTTTGTGTCCTCAGTGGTGACAAAGTTTTATTCTTAATTAACTAATTCATTTTTACAATACACTCAGTTAAATTCTTGTTTATGGGATCCAATCTTTTTCTGGTTGAGCCGATTGCTTCCAGGTCAAAATTCAACAGCCAGATGCAGTTTCTACCTTTATTGGAAGCATGTTAATCACGCTGCATGTGGCAGCCACCCTGAAAACATGTCCTCTGAGCTTTAGTTTGGTGGATTGTAAAAAACATTTCCATTAAACTTTGTCAAAATGATATAGGGTTCAAATAGGAATAAAAACTGCAAATACTGTATATCCTACTTCTTCTTACCCCCCAGAACAACGTCTCACTTTTAAAACAGACGGAATGAAGATATCCTCAAGTATTTCACGCTTTCAGTGACACTGTCGAAGTATAAATCTTTATTTGACTTTTAAACAGACAGACTTTCTCTTGTAAAGCCCTCCTGCCAAGCATTTAGCTCAATCAAGGAGGGAAAGTGGCACAAGTGAAAACAAACTACAATACACGACTGTATTAATCCATCTAATGGGTTTACACATCACACAGTCATTTTCAGACACTTACCGAAAGAGTATTTCTCAATCTCTTATTCAACCCTGACATCTCAGCTTTCAATAACTCAGCTCCTTTTGTGCGCCATCATTTGTCTTTCCTTTTAAGGAGTGGAGGGCCTGGTAGTGCTCCTGACTTGTCAGCTGTGATTTACCGCACCATTACAGGACCCAAGTATAAAAACACAGGGCTGATAACAAATGCATGGAAAATAAAAATCTGCAGGTGTTTGCACTGGTGGGTTTGTGTGCCTCTTGAGGCGAAAAATCAGACGGAGTTCCCAAGATCATTTCTCTTCTTCTTTGACGACGCCACCAATCTCTCTCTCTCTCCATCTCTCTTCATGCCATCTCTTTTTTTCGACCTAAATCCTTCTCTGTTTTCTCTTTTTTTCTTTCTCTCTCTGTTCTCCCTCCAAAAGCAATGTGCATTCTTCATTGTATGATTAAGAAGAAGCAGCCGTCAAAAATAGACCCAGACATGGCTGAAAAACCACAAAGATAATACATTTACCAGAGGGGGAAACAATAAAACATTTTTTAGGTATCTTCTTCAGTGTGTGACGTTGTGTAAATGCAATCTGGGAGGTTGAGGGAGGGCATGAAGAAATCAACTTAAACTAAGCATAGTCATCTGTGTGTGTGGCATAAATAGTGCCATGAAGTTTGAAGTTTCCTCAGAGTATTCAGGTCTGCACCTCTAAACAGATCAAACTTTTGGGGTTTTCCAAGTGTTTTTATTAGATATTAAGTTGTAGGTTACATAAAGGTGGAAACTTATGAAATCATGAAGGGCTTTACTCTACTTCATGCTGCTAATGCATTACTGTTAGGGTAAATGAACTAAAATCTATCAACTCTGATGTAATTTTATCTTGTTCTAACAACGTTACGTAAAGAAAAATAACAATGTAACTTAAAAATGTAACCTAATAACGTAACATAGCGTAATGTAACAACCTAACGTATAAACTTAACGTAACAACGTAACATAACAATGTAACATTGCAACAATTAATGATGCATACAATGTAACAACTTAACGTAACAACGTAACGTAAAGAAACATAACAACGTAACTTAAAAATGTAAACAAATAATGTAACGTAACAACGTAACGTAACAACGTAACAGCGTAACGTAAAGAAACATAACGTAACTTAAAAATGTAAACTAATAACGTAATGTAACAACCTAACGTATAAACTTAACGTAACAATGTAACATAACAATGTAACATAACAATGTAACGTTACAACAATAAATGATGCATACAACGTTACGTAACAAGGTTACGTAACAAGGTTATGTAATGGCATACCATAACAACGTAATGTAACAATGTAACATCAAACGTTTAAAAATAACACCTGCCCTTAGCAGACTTTCTTATGTATTATTACGTAACAACCGTGACAATGCTGCCTAACAAGTGTAAAATTGGCACATTTCATCTTTGGTCTCAGACGGGACAGAATACAGCTGGTACCCTTCTGACAGTCCTGTGTTTGTTGGACCCATCCATCGACCCTCTTGTGGGTCATTAGTGGACTTTGTACACTCGTTATTGTTCAAGTTAACTTTCATACCATGTAACTTTCAGTAACAGTCGCTCCATATAGTTTTTCCTGCAGATTGGGCTGCAAAACTCTGATGGTAATGTGCAGCAGTTTGGTATAAAGGGGGAGGGGCTGAGGGCAGCGAGTCTGAGCTGATAACAGCAGCAGCCGAGTCAGGTCGAGTCAACTACACAGGTGTGTAGAACTGAACGATCTCAGCAGGGAGAACATCCAGTAAGCCTCCAGAGAGAAATGTCATTCAGTCACAATGTGCACAGTTTAAAGACTCTGAGTCACATAGTGAACTCTGTGACTCTGTGAATAATTCCAATGTACTTTTTAAGGTGAAAATGGAAAATAAATCTCTTGAATCTTGTGCGAGTTTGTGACGCTTGTAATGTTTCTCCTGGTTGTTACCAGTGGTTTACAGTCTCATAGATATGGGTTAAAAAGGAGCTATAAGTATTCATTCACATGGTTGATCACCAATACCAATACAGGAAGATGATACAGACCTCGAAGTGTGAGTATGGCATTTGGTGGCACCAAGCCCAATAGGAAGAGTGCTGGGCTTTAAAGTCAATAATCCTAGCGGCCAAACCGTAATTACGACTTTTAGTTTCCTGACATGGCTTTAAAAAATACTTAAATCTTTAGACTTATATCAAGAAAGAGAAATCTGTAACCCAGCAGATATATGTTTTCCTTTGAGTTAATTCAATTCAATTCAATTCAGTTTATTTTGTATAGCCCAGAATCACAAATTACAAATTTGCCTCAGAGGGCTTTACAATCTGTGCACATGCGACATCCTCTGTCCTTCCCTCACATCGGCACAGGAAAAACTCCCCTAAAAAACCCCTTTAACAGGGAGAAAAAAGGAAGAAACCTCTGGGAGAACGACAGAGGAGGGATCCTTCTCCCAGGATGGACAGAATGCAATAGATGTCATGTGTACAGAATGAACAGCATAACAGAGATACAACACATTCAATGTATATGACATAAATGATTCATATAATAAGACTACTTATAATAACAGCAGCAATTATTACAGTAGAATTATAGTTATGAAAATAGGGATAGTAATGTGATTAATAATAATAATGGAAGTAGCAGTGGGTGTCAGTCGGCTCACAGCAGGAGGCACGACTACGGTCCAGGTACCACAACGATTCATGGAAACCTGCAGAGCGAGAAAGCAAAAAGGGCTTCAGGGTGGAAGTAAAGCTAAAATGCTTAATGGTACAGGTAATAGTAATAGTAATGTGACTAGTAATAATAATGGTGGTAGCAGTCGGTGTCAGCAGGGCCGTAGCAGGATGCACGACCACGGTCCAGGTACAGCCACGATTTATAGAAGCCTGCGAAGCGAGAAAGCACAAAGACTCCAGGGTACAAGCAAGTCAATAAGCGTAATAGTACAGGCAATAATAATAGTAATGTGACTAATAATGATAGTGGTAGTAGTAGTGGGTGTCAGCAGGGCCTCAGCAGGTGGCACGTCTGGCTTAATTGATAGATATAACTGGGTATCATCTGCATAACAATGAAAGTTTACTGAGTGTTTTCTGATAATATTCCCCAAGGGAAGCATATATAAGGTAAATAAAATAGGTCCAAGAACAGACCCCTGTGGAACTCCGTGACTAACCCTGGTTTTCATCGAGCTTTCATTGTTTACATATACAAACTGAGATCGGTCTGATAAATACGACTTAAACCAGCTAAGTGCGGTTCCTTTAATGCCTATTAGATGCTCCAATCTCTGTAATAGGATTTGGTGATCAATGGTATCAAATGCAGCACTAAGGTCTAGCAATACAAGTACAGAGACAAGTCCTTTGTCTGAAGCTATTAGAAGGTCATTGGTCATTTTCACCAGTGCCGTCTCTGTGCTATGATTCACTCTAAATCCTGACTGAAAATCCTCAAATAAACTATTGTTATGCATAAAGTCACAGAGCTGATTTGCTACTGCTTTCTCAAGGATCTTAGAGAGGAACGGAAGGTTAGATATAGGTCTATAGTTAGCCAACACCTCTGGATCAAGAGTAGGTTTCTTAAGAAGAGGTTTAATTACAGCTAGTTTGAAGGCCTGTGGTACATGGCCCGTTAGTAAAGACAGATTGATAATTTCTAATAAAGAATTGCTAATTAAAGGTAAAACTTCCTTAAGCAGCCTAGTCGGAATCGGGTCTAAGAGACAGGTGGAAGGTTTAGACTTAGACATAGTTAAAGTCAATTGTTGAATTAGTTAAAGTTGTTGAAATAGTTAAAGTCAATTGTCAATTGTTCTTGCTGCGATGTTAACTCAACTTCCCAGCAAGAACAGTTATATAAACATTTGTTAAATACAATCATAGCCGAATCCAGAGTTATTTTTGTGCCGTCCTTCATGTGAATGACACAAACACGTCGCATTCAAAGAAAGAATCCGTACAAAAGATGAAATGGTTCCTGACAGTCACTTCTCATTAAGTGGATTTGGATCTCATCATTTAAAATCGGAGCTTTTGTGAAGGATACAATTGAGGTTCATCTGAATAAAATAAATCCAAACCAAACTATTTTAATTTGTTGCTTTTTAATGGAGTTCATTCTGTATATTACCAGTTTATCACTGACTACACATAATCTGGTCACTGACTGTATGCCAGGGATCCTAAATTGGGTATCATTAAGTACCTTTCTTTCTTAGAGTGCTTTTCGTTTTTATGACAATCAATAAAGCCACAAATCATATGAGTCTTAGCTCTGCATTGCTGCAGGGAGGTCCGTGCAAATCATCAAGGTGTTAAGAAATGTTGATGGGGATGAAAATTAAACTGAGGAGGCAGGTAGTGGTGCTGCCAAGCCTGTTTAATTCTGTTTCCACACTATGACACGTAACATCAAAAGAAAAAATGTAATATTGATGTAAATTACGTATGAACGAAAAAGAATATGTACTTTGCACTTTTTCAGACGTTTATAAATATAATTCTTGAAACTGAACTGATGATTAAAAGACATGGAACTGGGTCACTGATGGGACGATGATGAAGGGGTGACGTCTTCAAAGCAGTATCACCCCGGAAAATACACATCACACAGGTCACAGCACAGATTTTCCAAGTCTAAAAATAGTGTGTGGGCGAGAGTCCCATTCTTTTGATTCATTAGTTTTGTCAGAAAACACAAACAAATAGCAGCTTGTTGGCTTCAGAGGTTTTTGTGACTGTGGGTGAGGTCGGGATACACTTTGAATGTGTCTTCTGTCATCTGATCATGCCAGGACGCTTTAACTGTGGAAGTCTGTTTGCTCCCAGATCAGATCTTGCTCACATTGGGATCCGATCAGCTAGACCACATGTATAGGTGGCCTGGCTGGCATTGAGATATCAGTGGAGCGTGGACATAAGGACATAATCCGGACAAAATATCAAACGTAGCTGTTGAGTCTTGAGTTCAATTACTGCGGATCAAAACATGACATTTCCTGATTTAGCTGCTTCACAATAAAAGCTTTAAAACAACAAAATAACAATTTTTATTTTTAAGAATATATGGAAAATTGTGTTAATCACGAATTAGCAGAGCTTTGTTAATTGGTAATTATAGAAAATAACTTGGGCTTTTTATTGTGAAGTAGAATTTGTAGGAAAGAAATGTCTTTATCCACTGTTTTTCAGGCGCTCCTTTGAAATATATCCGATCCCTGTCCATTCAATCAGTTCAAGTGTCATGTGTCGACACACACATGTGGACACAGCTGAGTTCTGATCTGGCACATCCGATCACAAAAGTCACAGTGAAAAGACAATCGTAAGTCAGTGAGTGGCTCATTGGCCTTTTATTTTTGAACAAAAACTGCGATGGAGCGAGATAAAAGCCTTGAAAAAACACCCAATATCCATCTTGTTCTAGAAATGACAAAAAAAACTTAAAGCAAAAAGAAAACCTGACATGTCCCTTTAATGAGCCCGGTGCATCCGGAGGCGATGCTCTGAAGCCACAGATCGATAGCAGGGGAGATGGGTCTGACAAGGTTGACTCTCTGAGGTTAAGACAATCACAGCATTTTTCAATCTGCAGGCCAGAGCTCACTGATCTTCAGAACGACACAGGGACTTGTCTGCTGCTCTCTGTTGAATTGTTGTTTTAGCTTTTATCCTCTCTTCTGCTTTTTGTTATTTTTTATCTGTCCTAGCAATCTCATCAAAATCTCTCACCTGCTGCACTACTATGAAACTCTTCACATGAGTCATTTTTGACTTTCATGAAATAACATGTGCTTTGTTTGCTCTCTGTTTTGCCATTTACAGTTAACCAACCGAGTCCTTCCATTAATCTCAAAATCTCTGTGCGGCAGACAAAATTGAAATCTGTAAACTGCAGAAATGAAGCTCCACCAGTAACCTGCAGATAAGTGTTTGTTTGTTCTCTTATCTTCATCGGATAATAAATCATATCGTACCGTATGCTGCTTTAATGGGATTATCAGGTGCTGAACAATTTCATTTCAGGGTATAATCACCCAAAACTTGAAATTACTATTATATTCTCTCCTACAGATCAGAAAATATAACATTGAAAAAAACACCTGAAAGCACCATTGACTTTAATTAGACTATTAAGATATTAAGATAAGATACTACAAAGAAATGCAATTTTTTTTAGCAGATTTGCTGGATGGCAATCTAGGTCGCTCTGTTGGTCTGTGCACCAATGAAATATCGAAGCAACTATTTGATGAATTGCCATAAATTCTGCACAAATATCCATGTTCCCCAGATGATGAATCCTACTGATGTTGATGATCCTCTGACTTTTAATTGAGAAACCAGAGAGGTTGAGGGTTGTGGTTTTGTTTGATCTGTCGAGACAATTTTGACATATTGATATGAATCATCCACATAACCCTGTAACATACGTGGCTTTCAAAAACGTCATAATACCATGTCAATTTCAAAAACTTTACTTTAACTTTCAAGAACGTTATTATACTAGTTAACTTTAAAAAAAAACTTTATTGTAAGCTGTAAATTTCCCATAAATGATTATACCATGTAGCATTCCAAACTGTTATTTTACCAGGTAACTTTCAAAAACATTATCATAACAGGTAAATTTAAAAACATTTTGTATTCAAGGTAACTATAAAAAAAAGCATTATTATACGAAGTAACTTTAAAAACCTTATTATAAAATGTAACTTGAAAACAAATGTTTATACCAAGTCACTTCAAAAACGTTATTATACCGTGTAACTTTCAAAAACATTAAAATATGTTTTTAACATATCTGTGCTTTGAAGAAAAGTGTAATACTTTTATTTTATTTCTGGTGACTAGACTGAAATTATTACGACCCGACTTAAAACATGCTGCTTTTATAATCCTCAATGACATTTTCATACTTTGTCTTTCACCTCGCAGTGAACTTCTACATTCCTGGAGGGCAGATTCAAAACAGATACACGAACACATGCAGGAACGATCAAATATTGATGCTCCCGTTTACAGCGCACCTCAGCTTCGAGTTCTGCATGTTCTCTGGACTGACACGCTATCGCATGTATCCATAAAACATGTAAGGTCTGTTGACATTAAGATCTGCATTCAGCCTCCACGCCATCTTCCATCTCTTTGTGTCAATACCACTCACTTCTCTACAGACGTGTGGAAGCTTACAACACCAAAGGTTTCTTGTAAATGCCAAGTTGTGTTTCTGTGAGGAGGTCAAGGTGCAACATAAACAACCAGAGTCTGCATAAATAATGCATTCATATGTGTTATGTTTTTTGTATATCACATGAGTCATGTGGTGTCCAAAACATTTTTTTTTTTTTTGCTCTGGGGCCCTAAGATAAACCTTTTCTAATCTAATCCTTTTAGCTTCACTTAATCTTTACTGCACTGCTCCATACAGCACTGTGTTATGTGTGTGTGTGTGTGTGTGTGTGTGTGTGTGTGTGTGTGTGTGTGTGTGTGTGTGTGTGTGTGTGTGTGTGTGTGTGTGTGTGTGTGTGTGTGTGTGTGCAGTGGCATTAAAGGGTTTTTTAAGGGGCCAAGGTTGAACCACTGCTGTCCACGGTTCCCTTTAACCCACCTGACCTACATCATAAAATGGTTTGAAGTCAATTCAGTTTTATGACAAGTGCATCATTTTTGTGATGATTATTTTTATCTCTGAGTACAACATTGAGAGCTGTGTAGGGATACTGTTGTACTGGTCGAGGTCGAGTGTCTGCGTGTCCGTTATCCACTCCAGAGTAACAACAGAGTCAAGAGTGAGAGTCAAATCTCTTTTCTCTTTTTGTAACATTTGTGTTGTTTATCTCTTCATCGTCTGTTGTCCCACTGCTCTTTGGGTAAAACTAACAATATTAATAACATCATATTGCCTTTAAGGAGAGACATCCAGGTGAATGGAGTAAAAAATCACACACATTTTTTGTATTACAAGGTTTTTTTTTATGTTATGTTTAAATATATTCAAAAGAGGCATTTTTTCTAATGCTAACTTTTGGTGAAATTAAGAGAATTCAGCATGAAATCTAAAATAAATGCTCATTTGACTCTCATATCGATTTCCTTTTCCGCTGAACTTCCTCAAGCCCGTTTTGTAGAACACATATTTAAATCCTTCCTTTACTGAATTTACAAATATATTAAGGATGATCAAATTGTACAATTGCCATAAAGCAGTTAGTACACCAAATAAGAAAATATACAAAGTGGTGTATGCATGAACACATGTTTCTTTTGTAAACTTTGGCATGGATATTTTTCTTTAAGATGTATTATTTATCCGTCTAATTGGATCCATAAATTCTAAAGGCTTTGATTTTAAATTATTTTAAAATGTAATAATTTTAGCACCTGCAAAATAACTATTGTACCATGACATATATTATATATTACACATATATTCCTTCTGCTTCAGTCAAATAGATGTACAGTATGTTGTCCGGTGACATCATAGACCCCTGATAGGTTGGGTTCCCTGGTAGATATTTGGGAGTAGTAAAGCAGAGTATCAATCACAAATATAGAGTCAATAGACACTTTTTTAAAGACACGTAAAAGCTTATTTACTGACCTATTTTATGTGGTAGGAAAAAAAAGTTAAAATCTCTTGAAATTGTGTAAACCAAAGACCTGATTTCAGGCATCTAACCAAATTGCTATTCAAAAAAACATAATCTTCAAGACGAGGGAAGTGGTCGTGCAGAAAAACGTTGACTCATGTCCTGGTTTAAGGACTCATTCCTGCAAATACCATCGTTAACCACGTTTAACAGCCGGAGACTGAAAACAGAAGTTAAGAATAAGTCTTCTGCAAAATCAGCTCAAAATAATGTTTATGAGTTATTATTTTAAAATAAAAAAAAAATAATCCTGAAGTATCGAGCTGTTAAAAAGAGCCTCAGATCTCCAGGATCCCAAACGCTACTTTAAGTTTAAAAACATGTAAACACCGTTCCAAACTGTAGAGCATTAATTCAAATCTGAACTATGAACTCACTATTTATGGAAAACAGAATCACACTGCACTCATTGAAGTTATAAACAAACTAAATGAAGTAGTTTTTGGTGTTTTGTGAAGTAAACTCAGTGATTCTCTTGAAACTTGAAAATGATTTGTATATCTTTCCTTTCTCACATGTATGTGATTGTGAAACATGTGTTTGTTGTTTCTCCTCTTCAAGTGTATTTGCTTTGGATTTCATCATTATGTTTTTGGTCTTTGTTGTTGTATGTTATATGTAATGTTATAACTTCATCTCCTTTGAAATAAAGAATTGTAAAAGTATATTTTTTTTTTTTTTCTCCAAAGCTAGCTCACAAACTCCTGACAGTCCTTCAGCTTTGAGTTTTCTCTGTGCCAACTGGACCCATGGATGGCTTAAGGCCTCAATTTGAAATTATTTAAAATTGTTTTCACATTTTGGCACCTTAAAATGCGTCTTCTTGTAATGTCGCCATCTCTAACGTTCTCTCCCTCCCTTCCTCCCTCCTCCCTTCCTCCTTTGGCTTTCACATTCTCAAGGTTATCCTCCGCTCAAAGGGTGAAGCAGCGGGGCTTCGTCAATTGCATGTCTCTTACATAAGAGCGACACCTCAGTGGTGCTCTCTTATGTAAGAAACATATCATCGAGCGTGCCAAATTAATTTTCTCTCCCCCTCCTGCATCTCAGAGGTGCTTGACACAGCGGTGGGGGGGGTTTCAAAAAGGAGAGAGAGAGAGGAGACGGATAGAAACTCCCAGCGCAGGAGAATATCCTGGTTCAGTCTGGCTTAAAAAAAAAACTTATCGTGGAGAAACCAGACAGATGGCGCTGTCAACTGGCAGACGGACAAACGGACTGACAGCAAAGGAAAGGAGGGATGAAATAAGGAAGGATGAGAAGAAAGAAGAAGAAGGAAGGGAGACAGGGGTATATGGGTCCCAGAGATAGAAACCCAGTGGACACTGCTACTTGGCTGGGTAGGAGTGTCTCTTTCTCTCTCCCCCGTCTCCCCCCCTGCCTCCTCTAAGCCCCTGCAGCTATACGCTTGCTTGCACAGACCATCTGGGAGAAAAGGGGGATTGTTTTTTGCAGAGGGACCCACGGTGGTGCCAGCTTCCTACACTGACTGATCTGGGTTCTTTGGAAAGCCCTGCTTCCGCCTGCTTCAAACACAATAAACAGAATGGATGAATGTATGCCATTGTACTGTATCTCCAGGGAGGTGTGTGTTGAAACACTGGATACACATGAGGAGGAGAAGCAGAGAACTTGAGTGACAGAGCATCACTCCACTGCTGTGTGTTCAGATACATATTTGTAATCATTTCAATAAAAGAAATATAGAACAAAAGGGCCATTAACAAAGATGGCCGCGCCAAATTAGGCCCAGTATTTTTTGTTTGAAGATCACAGTGATTTGTCATTTGAAGTGATTATTTAATATTTGGTGTTTTGCTTTGATAATAAAAATGTGCTTTTTTGTATTTTGTGCCAAAGGCATGTAATTAAACTGAAGCGGTCTTTCAAGGGGGTTCTGGGTATCTTACTTTTGAAAAAGACACATAAAAGAAAACTTCAATGCTTCAGGATGCTGTCAATGCCAGTCCAAATCGAAGTGACACAGAAAGATAATGCATTGTACATATTGATGAGGACTGATTATTGCACCCTAAACCAGCAATTTATTGACATTGGTCTTATGCATCTTCCTCTGCAGGTCACAGTTGAGTGTCACACCTGAGTGTGTAAACAGGAAGAGCTCACTGATGTTAACCCCCTCGCCATTTGTCTTTTTTTTTTCTCCGTAAAAGACAAATACTTGCAGCATGGATATGTGAATATGTAAAAGTGTACAGCAGCATTTTGTGCATGATGGAATCTCTTTCTATCTGTCTGACTCAAATGTTTAGGCTGAAAAAAGGACCCTTAAAACATGTATTTTGTATCTCTTATCTTACCCTCTAAGCATCTCTCCGTGTACTGCTCTGTCGGATGTGAAATGATCATATCTTCAGGGTTATTTAACAGTCTACTCAGATACAATATTCTCCAGTGCATGTGCAGGTAATTTGTCTTGTTCAGAATGGATACGAAACATTCTAGGAAACCTTGTCTGGGTTTTACGGGGGTATCATTACAAGGCCACGCAGAAATAACACCTGGTTCCTGCCGCTGACTGATAAAGCCATAGGTGCGCTGTCTCGCCCCGATACCACGGCTGCTCACCTGAATCTCATTTTGACGGGAGATTGTGCCTGGTGGGGATGAACATATATCTATTTTTTTTCCGGGGAATGGGATGTTTTCAAAGAGGTATGGATATGTGAATGATGGGGTGAGCTTTGCAGAGGAGAGGGCTTTACGTTTTAACACACCACCTGCTCACTGACTGTGTGACGGAGGTGTAATACACGGAGTGAGCCTGCCCTCTGCTGCAAGACCTTTGCAATAAAGTATTTATACCAGTAAAAAAAAAAAGTAACTGTAGCAGTTGACAGCTTTAAAAAACAGAACTGTTATGATTAGTAAGAATGTATTGTTTACGTATATGTATATTTCTTTTCTATTATAAGCCTCTACCAAACTGTTGATATGTTCATTTAAGGTAAAAGTCATAGATTTTTCTACATAAAATTCTAATTAACATAGGGGTTAAACCAAAAACATAACAAAAGAAAAACTAAAGGTCCAATGTAAAAAATTTTTTATTATAAAACTCTCTTAAAAGTACAATATAACAAAAGGTTATTCATATTCATATTAATAATATAAACATGAATAGCATATATATTAAATGCAGTGCAATATGTGTAGAACCACATAAAAGAAGCTGGTCTGTAATTTGTTGCAACAGCACAAACAGTTTTTTGGCGTAATGTTTCTTCTTGTAGTTTTCTACAAACCATCGGCAAATTGTTTTCAACCACAAGAAAACAATTATTTCCTGTTGGTGTTTATCTAGAATTGAGGCAGAAGTGTTACTGCCTCCAGTGATCAGAGTGAAAGGTCAATCTCCACACATGTTATTGATTTGTCTACATTTTAATTATTACCAATATTAACTGATTATCACAGTGTATTCATACCCACATGATAATTTAAACAAATATGTCACACTGTTAGCAACACATGTTCAATACTGGTTGTAACAGACGACATCACATCACATCTCTCCACTCCTGGCTTCTCTTCACTGGCTCCCTGTTCGTTTTAGAATTGATTTTAAGATTTTACTGGTCACTTTTAAAGCACGTCTGGGTCTGACCCGACATACATGTTGCATGTATGAGCCAGCTCGCAGCCTTACATCCTCGGGGGGGGGCCCTTCTGGCTGTTCCAAAGTCGAGACTGAAAACTAAAGGCGACCGTGCTTTCGCCATCAAGGCCCCTCGGCTTATATAACATGAATATATAACATGAATATATAACATGAATATATAACATGAAGAAGAAGAATATATAACATGAATATATATCATGAAGAAGAATATATAACATGAATATATAACATGAAGAAGAAGAATATATAACATGAATATATACATGAAGAGAAGAATATATAACATGAATATATAACATGAAGAAGAAGAATATATAACATGAATATATAACATGAATATATAACATGAATATATAACATGAAGAATATATAACATGAATATATAACATGGAAGAAGAATATATAACATGAATATATAACATGAATATATAACATGAATATATAACATGAATATATAACATGAATATATAACATGAAGAAGAATATATAACATGAATATATAACATGAATATATAACATGAATATATAACATGAATATATAACATGAATATATAACATGAATATATAACATGAATATATAACATGAATATATAACATGAATATATAACATGAATATATACATGAATATATAACATGAATATATAACATGAATATATAACATGAATATATAACATGAAGAAGAAGAATATATAACATTATATATTCATGTTATAACATATTCTTCATGTTATATATTCATGTTTATAACATTATATATTCATGTTATATATTCATGTTATATATGTTATATCCATGTTATATATTCATATTTATCATGTTATATATTCATGTTATATATTCATGTTATATATTCATGTTGTTGCATGTTATATATTCATGTTCATATATGCATGTTATATATTCATGTTATATATTATGTTATATATGTGGGACATGTTATATATTATTATTATTATTATATTATTATATATTCATGTTATATATTCATGTTATATATTCATGTTATATATTCATGTTATATATGCATGTTATATATCCATGTTATATATTCATGTTATATATTCATGTTATATATGCATGTTATATATTCATGTTATATATGCATGTTATATATTCATGTTATATATGCATGTTATATATTCATGTTATATATTCATGTTATATATGCATGTTATATATTCATGTTATATATGCATGTTATATATTCATGTTATATATTCATGTTATATATGCATGTTATATATTGATGTTATATATGCATGTTATATATGCATGTTATATATTCATGTTATATATTCATGTTATATATCATGTTATATATTCATGTTATATATTCATGTTATATATTCATGTTATATATTCATGTTATATATTCATGTTATATATTCATGTTATATATTCATGTTATATATTTATGTTATATATTCATGTTATATATTATATATACATGTTTTAATCCAGTCACAGGCTCCATTAACCAGTCAGCTGAGCGCTACTGGCCCTTTAAGACTTTCCCCGTCGCCCTGGTTACAACCCGGAAGTAGCCGCCCGTCATTAGCATGTCAACAAATGCGACCTTCGGGCGTCTTCCTCTTCCTCCCGTCGACTCAAACAAGACCGTGCATCCTCGCTGACACAGAGAAAGGTGAGTCCTGCACCGACACCACTTCACTTCACTTCACTCCCGCCCCCGCTGTGTGGCCGGGCTGCAGAGTCCTCCGTTAGCCTGCAGAGCTAGCCTCCGTGCTAACGTGACGTCATCGCCCCTGCAGGAGGTGTCACTGTCCATGGTGCTGCAGGAGAGGAGGATAGGATGGATTATATGATGTTATTTGTTGATAACATGGCAGACTGCAGTGTGCATATTAAGTTATTAGGATTTTTCTTTAATATGCATGCTTTTTTTTTTTTTTTTTTGCAAATAATTATGGTGTTGCATTGATTTATTTGCAGCTACACACAGAAGAATATATAACATGAATATATAACATGAATATACAACATGAAGAAGAAGAATATATAACATGAATATATAACATGAACATATAACATGAATATATAACATGAAGAAGAAGAATATATAACATGAATATATAACATGAATATATAACATGAATATATAACATGAAGAAGAAGAATATATAACATGAATATATAACATGAATATATAACATAAATATATAACATGAATATATAACATGAAGAAGAGGGTGCAGGCTGGATTATATGCTGTTATTTGTTGATAACATGGCAGACTGCAGTGTGCATATTAAGTTATTAGGATTTTTCTTTAATATGCATTTTTTTTTTTTTTTTTTTTTTTTTGCAAATAATTATGGTGTTGCATTGATTTATTTGCAGCTACACACCTTACAATGATGTGACAAGGCTTCTTTCAATAACTTTATTGAGACATTTGATCATGCATATAAAACACAGACACATACAAACAGCAAATGTAATTCATATTACAACAGGGAATATATAACATGAATATATAACATGAATATATAACATGAAGAAGAAGAATATATAACATGAATATATAACATGAATATATAACATGAAGAAGAAGAATATATAACATGAATATATAACCTGAATATATAACATAATTATATAACATGAATATATAACATGAATATATAACATGAATATATAACATGAATATATAACATGAATTATG
Organism: Anoplopoma fimbria; assembly: GCF_027596085.1. Taxonomy (NCBI): domain Eukaryota; kingdom Metazoa; phylum Chordata; class Actinopteri; order Perciformes; family Anoplopomatidae; genus Anoplopoma; species Anoplopoma fimbria. Next base: position 28,704,056 of record NC_072465.1, on the reverse strand, counting down.
GTGTTACATTGATTTATTTGCAGCTACACACCTTACAATGATGTGACAAGGCAATCTACTTTTTTTCAATGACTTTATTGAGACATTTGATCATGCATATAAAACACAGACACATACAAACAGCAAACTAAAATGTAATTCATATTACAACAGGGAATCTTAAAAATTTCCAGCAAGATCACACAATAAACAGACCAAATCATACCAACAACTCAGTGAGAAGACTTTAATATCAGTCAGTCCAGCGAGGTCACATGTGTTGAATAGATTTGCACAGTCCTTTAAAGTTCTTTGAATATTTTATAGTCCAAATATTCATTGACTTCATTCTTTGGTTTTGAGCCCCAAACTTGCATTTGTGGATGTGGTACTTAGCAAGCAAAAATAAAAGATTTATTATGAAATACCAATGTGTCATGATGTGCAGAACATAATGCATGACAAATTAATATCCACAAGTATGACTTATATTATATGATTATTTGAATAATTTCTGTCCGATTCGATGAAACAAAAATCATAAAATAAAGTGTCATTGTTCTCCCTCTGTAAAAAAAACCCAAAATCTATGATTGTGTTCATTTTCCAACTTTTAACTTCTGGACACAATATGTCTCCTGCAGAAATGTAACAGTCCATTCTCAGTGTTTGTGACCTGGAGACTTCACATTTCCATTACATACAGTACCAGTCAAAAGTTTGGACACACCTTCTCATTCAACTACTTTGAAGAGTCTAAAATATAAAACATATTCTGGTTTGTTGAGCATTTGTTTGTTTACCACATAATTCCATATGTGTTCCTTCATAGTTTGGATGTCGTCAATATTAATCTACAATGTAGAAAAAAATAATTGAATGAGAAGGTGTGTCCAAACTTTTGACTGGTAATATATAAGTTGCATCCTAGTTTTGATGTCACAAATCCTGCTATAGTATGAAAGGCAAGCCAGTTATCACAATGCAAGAAGCCTGAGAACATCCAAACACACACGTAGGGATGCAAGTTCATGTGCAAGAAGCTCTGTCATTTTGTAAAAAAAATTAGACGGATAAATCAACGCTTAGACCTTGGTAGGTACTTCAGTTTTCAGGAGTACAGCCAGTTGCAACGAACACAATTTTTTGCTCCATTTAACTCTCCTTTGTTTTTCCAGAAGATGAGCGGGAACAGTGACGACATCAAGCCTGTGAGCTGCAGCATCAAACCTCCGGTCTACCTGCAGATTGGAGACACCAAAACCGACGCGGCTCACTCTGGTGTTTGTGTTGTGGATGTCACCCTCCCCTTTGGGAAGCCTGTCAATGTAAGCTACCACTTCACGTTCAGCCACATAAAAAAAGGGTGCTTTTCATGCTTCACTGTCCTCATTCATGAAAAGCTTTAGCAAACAGACCAGTTAACCTCAACTATTGACGCAGGCTCATCTTGACATTTCTAAATGGTTAATTTGACCACTTTTCAAAGGACATATTAATATCATTGAAGGTCTGGGTTATAAATATTAAACTAATCAGATATGGTTCTCAATAAAATGTAAATATATACAGTACCAGTCAAAAGTTTGGACACACCTTCTCATTCAATGTTTTTTCTTTATTTAAATGTTTTTCTACATTGTAGATTAATATTGAAGACATCCAAACTATGAAGGAACACATATGGAATTATGTGGGAAACAAACAAATGCTCAACAAACCAGAATATGTTTTATATTTTACATTCTTCAAAGTAGTTGAATGAGAAGGCGTGTCCAAACTTTTGACTGGTACTGTACGTATATATATATATATATGTCAAGCAGGCACCAGTAAACCAATCCCTTGAATATCTTCATCGATTATCTGCTGATGAGGTTTATGTTGATAGTGGCAATAAACTGTTTTTTCTGCTTTTTTTTACCATGTTTTTCATGTTGTTGTAGCTCCAACCACTACACTGATCTTCACTGGATCTTATGAACCAACACCGTGCTTCTATCATAATACAATTCATGAGAAATGTGAGCTCTTCATCTAGAATACTGGACAGGTAGCTTTAAATTGTGTGCCGACCATACATTAACCAAAGAACCGACTGAATATTTAGTGTAGACAGCACTGGAGGTAAATGGAGAAGAAAGCTCAGCTCATCACTAAAGAAATGTGTGAAATCTCTTCAGAGTTTGATTTATTTTCTCCTCCAGCATGCAGTTAAAATAAACTCTCAAAGTACCGTTTCCCCTCCACCTTCATTTTATTCTACATCCATGTTTCTGGTGTTTCCCCGCAGCACCGTCTAGTAAGAAAATACACACCACACACACACACACACACACACACACACACACACACACACACACACACACACACACACATACAAAACATTTGTTTACATATTAAGCTGCACTCCTTACTCAAGAGACTTCAAACATTTCATGCATTGACCTACTTTTTTTAGCATTTAGTCCTCATTAAAAATCTTTTTTTTTTTAATGCAGAGTGACTCCTCATTAGCGCAAAGCTTCAAAGCTTCAAAGGCGTCTGCTTGAAGCGAGTTTATGCATGAAGGAATTATCTCTGCCAAGCGTTTGTCTTTAGGTTTAAGTGAACTGTGAGTTGGCAGACTCAGTGTTTCCTAAAACGACAGGTGTAGAACCAATATGTTTCTTCTGGGCACTTAAGTATCATAAATAGTACAAGAAGATATTTGTAAGTTTCATTTCATCCAGCAGGTCACCAGAAAACTTCACTTTATTAATATGGACAATATCACATTTTTACAGAATGGCTTTTATGTGATGTCGTCGGTTTAATGTTTCATTTTATTATTGGTTTTACTATCTTATTTTATTTTAACATACTATTTAATCTTGATCGATTTAATTTGTTTTTTATTTGTTTTTTATTTATTTTTTTTTTATTTTATTCATTTTTTATTTTATTTTTATTCATTTTATTCATTTTATTCATTTTATTCATTTTATTCATTCTCACTTGTTATTTCATTGTATTTCTTAGTTTAGTTTTATCCTTATGATTGTTTTTATTGTTTAATCTATTGTATTGTTTTATCTTTATGAGGGTGTAAGTCTTACTTTAGTTTGTCTAAGCTTTCTTTTGTTTAATTGTCTTCCTTTTGCTGCCTTGTCTGTCGAAGCACTTTGTAAACTCTCTTTTTAAAAGGTGCTATATAAATAAAGTTATTATTATTATTATGGACAGCCCTTTTTTATGTACTAATTTTACGCTGGGTGCTAAAAAAACTGTAATAAATGTAGCAGGATGATAACGTAACATGGGCAGTAATTGTAGCTTTTTTTCTGCCCGTATTTTCTACAGTTGTCATAATCCAAGGACACTCTCTGTGTTTCAGATTGAGGAGATCACCTTTAAGAACTACTACACAGCCTACGTGACTGTGCGCTTGCTGAGGAGGAGCGCCGGTCAGGAGGCCTCCGCTAAGTGGTGCACCGCCCTGAGAGACCTGCCTCTGATGGACAACCCCCACACCGAGGGAGGCTCCCAGGACTACTGCTCCATCCACAGGGTGCAGGTGAGATGTGAAGCTTTGTTTATACCCGTGTTTGGCACCACAAGAAAGAGCTTCCTCTGATGGCGCGCCAGCTCCCAGCATGCACGGAGGAGTTTATGTTCAATGTGGCCTCCGTTGTATTATTCTCCAAAACACCAGAGGGCGTACAAACAGAATGAACTGTGAAGAATCAAGAAGACAATAAACCAACCTCCACAATGACGAGGAGGGATTGTAATTTTTTCTGTAAACTCATATCTCATATTCACGGACTACTTTATTGTCTTTGTAAAAGCCCTGGGAAGAAACAAATCCTTACTAACCTCGGATCAAAACCCGTCCTCAAAGCATTTTGGGTGCCTCCTAACCTGTACTTTCATGTGGTCAAACCAGGCGGCTACCTGGTTCTGGAAGTGTCTTAAAATGTGCATTCTCTCTAGTGTCCATCAGGGGGCGACTCCTCTGGTTGCATAGAAGTCTATGAGAAAATGACTCTACTTCTCTCTTGATTTATTCCCTCAGTAAACATTGTAAACATGAGTTTATGGTCTCAATCTCTAGTTTCAAGTCTTCTTCAATACAGCATGATGTTCATTTAGTAAATGATGCTCCATTTAGAGTCAAACAGACCATAAAGCAGGGGATGCTTTAGGGGCGGGGCTACCTTGTGAGTCACAGGTCGCTGCCGAAAAGCTGGGGAACCAAGAACTCTGTGATTAGTGATCGATCTTCCAATCAGTCCACTCTGAAGGCCTGACTATACGTGTATGAGACAGGAAGACGAGTTTAATCATGATATACTCGTGAACGATAGTCCCTCGGCAGCGCTCAGGTGTTTATTCTTCTCGTGTTTAAATGATTAGTGCCACTTGCAAACAAATGCAACATTTACACCCCTGAATATTCCTATTTACTTTTAATTCATCTGTTATCCCACTGAACGTTCCATGAGAGCCCACTACTCCAGGCAACTCCCGCTGAACTTCACATCCGATCTGTAAAGCAACAGATCCAATCGGGCATAAAACCAACGCCGCCTGTCAGAGTTTGTTTTTACCTCTCAGCTGGCGTTGGAGGAAAGCCAGCCGACTCTGCAAGAAAGGCTCAATAAGCGTTAATGTTAATATGTGGGGACGATCCAGGCTGAGTTATTTCTCACTGCTTGTTTACCCTCCATGCAAACAGAGCCAGATGGTGAACGGGGATTTAATTAGTGTTTACTTCAGAGGATGCTCCGACGCTGACATAGTTTAAAGGTTAATTAAGATAGTGTCAATTATATTTATTCACTTTTTATGGGTTATTGTTTGTTATATTTAGCTTTAAGGGGTGCTCGGTGTATTCTGTTGCTGCAGTACATTATTTGTATGGGGACTAAAACTGAACAAAACAACATATTTTTAAAAAAACACAAATCATTAGTTGCTTCTCTGACAAACGGCTCTGCTTTTCTTTATGTCTCATTTAACCCCTTAACGTCTGACATTACTCACGTTATTCTTTAATGTTGTTTGTATAGATGCAGGTGGAGCCGGATCATGTGATCTCCGTGAGACTGATCCTGAGACAGCCGTCCTCTGCCTGGCTCACCTTCAGCCTGGAAGAGATCAAAATATTCCCTCATGTGGAACCGGTCAGTTCTCCGTTTTTTGGGGGTTTTTTTTTGTAATTGTTTTTTAGAGAGGAAGATGAAGTGTATTCACAACTCAAAGAACATTAATCACAAAGTCGATGATGGAGTTATCTACTTAATGAGGCTTAAATGCCTTCAATGAGAGTGGAGACAATTATTCAGTGAGGTAAGTGCTCCTCTAGTTTTAATGTACATATTATCAGTTTAATATGATGATTTGATTTGTAGTGTGATTATGATTAGTTTGTCAGCTGGCAGTTATACATATGTAGTAATGAAAGTTAGTTTAACTTACATCCTTTCAGCTGAATATTCATAACGCAGCCACATCAGGCACGTCAAAATAAAACTGTATGTATTTTAGGGAAAAAGGAGACAGATGCTCAGATCTTTAAAGGTAAACTACATCAGAAAATGATCCATAAGCACTCAAAATGAGGTTAAAGCTGCAATAAACAATTGTTCTGACCTATAGTGGGCAATGCAAACAAGCTGTAAACACAACATTTACATATCATCTACTGAGAGGATGATGGTGAACTTGTTGGACACTTTCTTATTAACACATCCAGCATACGTGTTTGTGTCCAGCTGTTGAATATAAGTCCAATATTCGCTCACTCTGTAATGTGTCTCTACCAACTCCTGAGGGAAATATCCGTCTCTGTAGCTGCTAAATGCTCCACTATGTTCACCAGCTGGTCTAATTTGTGCTCTATTGGTAATGTAAACATATTGATTATGGCTGCTGGTGGTAATATGTGGACGGAGATGGTTAATGAGGGGAGAAAAACGCAAATCACAAGAAGCAAAATTGGATTTGTTCTCTTATTTTTGTTTTTACCTTATGTTTGTGTAATGTGAATGAATAGAAAATACTATAATTTGCAGATTGTTTTATTATGGCATCTTTCAAATTATTCTGATGGAAAATTAAAGGAAGGAAATTAAAAGAATCTGGATTAAAATCAGTGTTGTAGTTGAGCTTTCAGCCAGCAGATGGAGCCAAATAAAGGACATCTAAAGTCCTACACACAGTTCAATTAATAAAAAAGCACATGTTTAAGTTGAGCTAAAACATTCCAGCATTGTGATTTCAACATTTGACTAAACTGTCGATTTAAACTTCCAGAACCCTGAGAAGGAGGTTTCTGATTGGCTGTCTGACCTGACGCTGGTGGACCAACACCCTGACCTGGAGGTACACATTTTGTTTTGTTTGTGTCTGACAATATAATAATGATTATTATTGTAATCATAATATTTTTATTAATTTTAATGATATAAATTGTGTTCCTTTACTAAGTCTTTTAGTCTTAAATATTTATTAAAAAAAACAATTTATATTATGTGAAAAACTAATACAATTTAGAGAGTGAATAAATAAAAATTACAAATAAATAAAACAATTTTGAGACTTACATTTTTGTCTGGGGTAACATTTTTGCAGGGCAATAAGGATTTGTAAAATCCTAGCCGTTTGTATATAAAAGAAAATCTGTATATAGATTCTGCAACTGGACTAGATTTTGGTATCTGATACTTGGCTGTGGTTGCAGCAGGTAAACGGTCGGTGTGGAGAGAGGAAGTGTCCCAACATATTTGCCTAAATGCAATCTGGGAACCCGCCGGTTATCGTCTGACTATAATTTAGCTTTTTACTGGATTTAAAGTAAGCTCGTATGTCCCCTAGGGCCTCCCGGACCCCCAGACCGTTTCATCCAGCATCCAGCAGATGTGGGCTCTGACTGAGGTGATGCAGACCAACCAGACTACAGCCTCCATCGGACGATACGATGTGAGTCTGACACACAAATATCACCCGCTGCCTCCACCCCGATGCAGAACAGACTTTTTCAGTAAACACAGAGAACGATAAGTGAAAGCGCCTGTGTGAGTGTTCAGAGCCTTTATAAAGACATGGAGGGGGAAATAAATCACGTTTCTTTGTCCTTTGTTGCTCCAGGTGGATGGATGCTACGACATCAACCTGCTTTCTCTGACGTGATCTGGCATGGAGCTCACCTTATGGAAGAAGTAATGACAATAAAACGTATAAAAATGTACAAAGAGGAACAAAGACAAAGTGTTAAGTATGTGTTTCTGGAATGGTAGAGCATGATGGAATGTAACAGCGTAATGAGAGGAATATCATGATTTATTGGGACATTTATTTTAATTGTATGGTCAAACATTGCTATTAACCTAAGCCTGTACTAGGGCATATACAATTTCAGTATTACAGTATTAAATGCATTTCCTGATGCAGTTATTTATTGAGCTAAAAAGTCGGCTTCCTCTGCAGTCCTGCTCCGATCCTGCATACAGTTATGTATCATGATACTCATCACTATTTAACATTCTGCACACTGCAGCCCACTGACACTATGGGACGACTTCTCCCTGTAACTGGTTGACTTGTGTTGAGGTCCATTATGGCTGCAGGAGGTTTTAATGAGTCTTATTTAGCATGAAAACACACTGAACGTCATCAGACAACACTTTGAATGCATCAGATTATTCTGTAAATACAGAGGGACAGAGTACTGCATATAGCAGTGGGTTATTGAAGAGGTGGGTGTATATATACGCTGTTAACTTCTGTCTTTGAGAGGACAAGTGAGGACATCGGGGTCAGTTGAGGTTAAAGTTTAGATGATCGAAATTGGGTTTGGTTTGGGTTAAGATTAGGGAATTATTTTTATAATTTTGTTGCGTTCTCAGACAAGGAGGATTGTATTTTTATTTAATTTACATTTTTCACAACTGCATAATATCACTAAATTGCCTGTGCACTGTCTGTATTTAACATCATAACTGTGGATGTAAAACTCGCTGCCTCATGCAACCAATAACTTGAATCATTACTAATCTGTTTTTGGATGGTAAAAAGTATAAGTAAACAATAAATGAAGTAAAGTTGATTTCAGCTCATTTGTGTTTGTTTGTATTTGTAAAAGTCCCGAATTCAATTTTTTTCTTGAATAAAAAGAACACAAGTGTAACCAACATGTAAGAAAGTAAACAAACGTATGTATGTAATACAGAGTGCCTTAATGTTGTAGCTGGTCGAGGTGTTTACCCGGTTTATGGTCTGTTTGACTCTAAATGGAGCATCATTTACTAAATGAACATCATGCTGTATTGAAGAAGACTTGAAACTAGAGATTGAGACCATAAACTCATGTTTACAATGTTTACTGAGGGAATAAATCAAGAGAGAAGTAGAGTCATTTTCTCATAGACTTCTATACAACCAGAGGAGTCGCCCCCTGATGGACAGGAGAGAGAATGCAGCTTTAAGTTACTTCAGCATTGGCTTCACTTTTCAGAAGCAGATGTTTCCACCTGGTACTAGTAGTAAATAGTTGACCTGCCAGTGAAGACAGAAACACAGTAATATGTGTGTTTGTCAGTCAGACATTACATTTGATGTCGGGCTTTACAAATAAACTACCCCGGACTCGCCTTCAATCCACAGCTTCCAGCAGAGCCTGCAAATAGCAGAGGAGGTTAAGAAAAGTAAACGAGAGAGGGAGAGAGGAAATTGAGCCGAGATTGAAGGAACAAATTGAGAACGGACAGGAGAGTCGTCTGTGCACCTCCACAGCAACGCACACATACAAATCAGCAAATACCAGACCGGGGAAAGCACAAATCTGCCGAGCCAACGGAGCCGGCTGAAGTGTACTTGACATTTAAATTCATACCGCCGGCCCCGCTCCTCTCACACCTGGCATATTGATGCGCTCTGGAGCAAACAAAACATTTGTTAGATAGCGAGACCAGTGTGAATGCGAGGGAGGGGGGGGGAGAGAGACAATTAGAGAGACAGACAGACTGACACAAAGACAGCAGCAGATAGGAGGATTTGAAACTGCAGCAGTTTGTCTTTCACTCTAATAGAACACACAAATCTCCTTCACCCACGGACAATGCAGCTCTAAACACAGAAAACCTCCATCTTCCACCTCCATCTGCGTCCCTGAGCCTCTCCACTGCTAGGCCGGGCCTACACTTGTCTTTTAAATGTGACTTTTGTGATCGGATGCACCAGACTGAAGCACTGTTTTGCCATGTGTGTGTCCATACTTGATACTTCAATGCAGCCTGACCTGATCGGATAATGATTGTATATATTGTCTGTGCTTACTCGTCCTCCCTGCAGTATTAGTAGACTTGTTTTAGTGAAGAATAGCTGCTATTTGGTGAAAGACACATTTCATTTCCTTGTGAAAAGCCGTGTCTGAGGGTGTGACGTCACTTTGGCCGTGACGAAACCGGCAACAGTTACTTGACTTATTGTTATTAATGAAGAATACCCGCTAGGAAAGCTAATTTGGTGATAAACACATTTTCCAATAACTTCCTCACAATAAAGGAAGTTTTCATCAGCAGTAATGTGACAGGAGTTGGAAGTCAGTTTTTGCAGAGCATGTAGAGGGTTTAAGCAGTTTACCAGCTCTATACCTTGAGAGATTATAATATGAAACTATTAAGCAATATTTTGAGTTATAATAATATGCGTAAATTGCGGATGAAATAATATTTTGTAATAAACTTCACAGTAAATCTGTCATCGAGCGCCAATGTGTAGTTGTAACACACGGTCAACTCATGGTGTCTTTTCAAAATAAAGTTACGTGTTTGCAGGAAAAGTACATTTCTCGCTCTTCACATTCAGTGTCTTTTCAGAATAAACTTCTGTGTTCGTAGGAAATCTAGAGTTTCCACTGATTACATGCATAGTGTCCTTTCAAAATAAACTTCAAACATAGTTTTACTTAATTTTTTAGGGTTACGTAACAAAAGTAATTGGTTTGTCTTTGTAAAATATCATTGTTGGGGTTCAAATAAGTACATTTCATAAAGAAATAGTAATATTAAATATTAAATATTTTATTACAGGCGAAAAAATAAATAACTTAAGTTACGTAACAAAAGTAAGGTCAACTAGTTTTCACAAGGGACACAAACAGCTGTCTCCTTTTCCACAGTCCTATGTTTGTTTGTACCCATCCAGCCTCCGGTCCAACCCGTCCTCCTGGGGACTTTCTTGCTCTTTGTATTAAATCAGATTGTCTGCTGGGTCGCATACAGATACTAAATGTTGTGTTGGTATCAGACGCTGAAGGGAACTGACCAAGCCGTGTTTTTTGAGCTGTTGAACCTCATGGAACTACAGTGATATAGACACTACGACTACCTTACAAAGGACTCGTATTTTCTTAAGTCCCTGTTCTTTGATACACACAAGTTTGCTGAGTGGAGGTTGGAGAATCCTTAAACTCCACTTTCACTTCCTGGCATTACAGTAATCCTAAATGAACTTGGACTGGAGAAACTCAGAGAGAGTTTGAAGCATCAGCCAAATAAAAAAATCACCAACGGGAGCATTTTGTGTTGTTGTTGTGGAGGAAACAGGATACTTTCTGTGTGGATGAGTCACTCTGGTGGTTTGAGTGTTATTGAGGGAGCGTTTCAGAGTATATTTAATAATGTAAATTGCATTTCAACAGTTAAGACAAGAGTGTGCTTTTCTCTTAACAGCAGAACACAATGCATCTCCAGATGGATGTGATTGGACTGAAATAAAATGTGTTTTTTCTGCGTTAGAAAACTTTGTCTCTCTCTCATAAACTCCATCCCTCTCTTCCACCTCCTCCTGTCATTCCAACTCGAGCTTTCAACCTCCGCCCATCAATCTCTCTCTTCTCCCTGCCCTCCGCGTTCAAAAAATGCGATTTGATCCGCGCAACATTGCATCACTTTTCCAAGTTGAGTGATGAGCGATGCGGCTTTTCAACCCGACACCATGAATCATTCATTCAGATGAGTCCTTGACAGCGGTGTCGTAGCCTCTCTCTAGTACCTGACAGCCAGAAAAACTCCTCATGCTGTGAATGGAATGCTTTATGCTGCTCTTCCACCTCCAGACAAGAAGAGCTTAAAGGGGGACGGATTCTTTTTTAGAAAGGTGCTTAAAGAGGCTTCTTAAAGAGTTTGGGCTGAAAGTTAGAAATAAGTTTTTGGGAGGTTTTTATTTTCATGCATGATGGATTTTTTTTGTGTTTTTGTTCCTTGTTGGGCGTAAAATATGTTTTTAAAACATGTATTTTTTCAACTGTATAACTATATAATTCTCTTAATATGGTGTATTCATATAAATGAACATATTCTTCCTTAACCCTCTCCTCTCTCTCTCTTTCTACTCCTCCCCATACTCAACTGAATATTTCATTGATTTCATTGATTCTCAAGATATTGTTTTTGTTACAAAACATTGTATGTTGCATTTGAATAATATAAATCCATTGCTTTAGATCTCATAAAGGTTACTGCAGATGAAGTATATGTCCATGAACAACAGTTGGAGCCAGCAGCTGTTAGCTTAGCTTAGCATAAGGACACTTTCTTTGTACGCATTTAAAGGAACAAGCTATAACATGTCAATCATTGATTGACCAATTGTGGGAAGTAAATACCTACCACTTTCAGTTTGTGCTACTTTATACTTCTACTCCACTACATTTATGGGGGAAATATTGCATCTTTGTATATTATAATTAATATTCTGGTATTATGATGTTTTTTTTGTATTAATTAACCATACAAGACTTGCTCTTCTTAAATAATTTGTTTCTATTTTATAAAGTAAATTATATAAAGATATAAACGTAAAGGTATGACTCAAATCAATGTGTTCACACCAATTGTAGTGTATTTGCACCCAGGTATAATAAACAGAACCAGGATCAGTATGTTCCTCTCAGTTCAGAGGTTAATTAACTAATGCAATTATTTTAAAAGATGGCGGTATCTGACAAAATCATTAATAACCAAGTTTGACATTTTGTAAGATGAATAAGTGGTAAATAGACAGAAGCTCACTTTTAGATAAACTTATAATACACCAACTAGCATTAACATTTGTTTGTTGTGTAACCGAGTTATACGTCATTTAAATGATGAGCATGGTGATGTTTTGTTCCTGCGGGGCCGTACACATGCAGTGAATCACTTCTCCTCATTATTAGAACAGAGGTGATGTGTTTTTCTTTAGAGGGCGTGTGATTTGCTTCAAAGCTGATTTGTATAGTCTCCCCTGATTCTTTATTTGTTTATTATTTAATTATTTCTAGCAAGGAGGAGAAACGCAGATAGCTTCTAGAATAATATGCAAGACAATCTGAAGGAATAATGAACTCTTGTATGTATAAAAATAAGTAAAATATGTGCTGATTTACGGGCTCAGAACATTCTAGGATATATATTTATTTATCTCAAAATTGTCCCACTGCAGAGGGATTAAAAGACAAAGCAGCTTTCCATCGGAGTAACCCCAATTCCCGTAAAGGCTAATTTAAGTTCTCGTTTCACAAATAACACAAGCGCCACCTCAGCAAAAAATAATAAAAATAAAGGAAAACTCTCCTCAAGTAGAGGCAAAGTCATCCGAAAATGAATGTCACACCTCCAAACTTCTGAGCTCAGCTGAACCCACCTCAGTGTCTCCGGATAGTTTCTGTTCCACTGTTTTTCCTCTCGGTTCCGTCAGGGAACCCATTAACCTGCAGGACAGAACCATGCACATCAACAACCGTACATGCAGAACACGCAGGTGTGGAATCTTGTGAACGCTGAATATGGAGCGATTCTGTTTACAAAGCACGTACAAATAAGCAGGTGTTGCATTTCACAAATCTGCTTCAGTTTTGGCCATTAGCTGGTTAGGAACCTCCAAACATCAGACATAAGTGTTAAAGTGTGTGAAGAGACTGATCAGAGACTTACTAAAAAGATATTTCATTGGGACATTTTTGCACGACCATCCCTGGGCTTTGCAATCTCTTGTTTAATATGAACAATTTGTCTGTCATTTTTCAGATCATGCTAATTTGTGATAATAAGGAGATTAAGGACCAAACTGTTTCTCATGCAAAGAGAAAAATGGTCCGTTGATATATGTTGTAGGCAAAAGTTAGGAACCTATTGTGTCATAAAGAAAATAACTATAGTGCAGGACTTTATGTGATGTCTTAAACTAAAGACAAAGATCTGTATGCGCAGAGTTACGCTCAGGAACATTTCCATTATAACTAGAGACCATCAGGTTTCATTTCACTCAAGAGGAGGAGAGTTTTTTTGGGCTGGAAGACGATGAAATATCTGAGCTGTGCTTCAGGAAAGGAACCTTTTTTTGTAGCAGATTTTATTTGCCAGGCCGAGGAGAGAAGGACGAGTATTCTGTTTAAGATCGAGCGCTGAAGTAAACTCTAATTTTGTTAATTTATGAAACTTAACAAAATGTGTGTCTCCTGCAGCTGTATCTTTGGTGTCTTATAAACCCACGAGGGTATGGCATGTTATGTACATAACTCGAAAAATAAAGCAATCAATCATAATTATGCTTTAATGCTTTAATGGTTCTGTCAGAGTTGATAGGAACCTTTGCATATCTCTCTTATTTATTTGACGCCGAAATGGCTTCAAAATGTGCTCGTTGATGCCGACACAACATTCGTTCCCTCAACTAAATGGAGTTATTCGTATAAAAGAGAGACGAGGTGTGCTGAACCAAGAGGAAGTATGAACACAATCGAGGGGTGACTGTCTGTGGGATTGTGGGGGGGGAATAAACATAATTTTCACCCGATCATTCCGATCAGCGGAGCGGAAACCAGCACAATTAAGGTGAGTGAGCATTAAAAGCCAGCGTTTGAAAGAGAAAGAGATAAGGAGAGAGAGGACCCGCCTGGAGTCTCATTCAGCGGGTCTCATTCTCAGGGCGTTAAATACCGATGTTCTTACCGCCTAATAACGACACACGCTTTAGCGGCTGTTTGAGGAGGACTCGACTTTCAGGTTACTCCAATTTAAACCCACTTGCAGCAATATTAGACACTCAAAGCAACCGCTCTGGAAGTCAGGTGACGTAGAATAGAGAACAATAGTCAGGGTGGATGGCTGGGTCGAACAAACACAGGACTTTTACCCAGGAGACCACTTTTTTTTGCCCTAAGTGAAACCAAAGGTCATAAGTCCACTTCACGTAAATACGTAGCCTACTTAACGAACGCCGCATTCGTAAGTTAAGCTACGTTAAAGAAGTAACATAACCAACAAAGAAACACATTCTTTTGCGGAACCTAAGCAAGTAGTTTTGTTGCCAAAAAAAACGTATAACATTACAGCAAGTTGCACGGCTAATTTGAGCGAAACAATGTCTAGACCTGAAAACAAACGTGCGGTTTCCATACAACTAAACTGCATCGTCAGTTATGGTCCAAGTTAAAAACGTATTGCTGTGACAGTTTTAAACACATGGCTAACGTTGACAATTGAAAGAAAATGAAAGAAAAATTGCAACAAAAGATACCTGGTTATGTTATGGCAACAACACTGCTTGGTAAGGTTCAGTAAAGCATCATGACTCAGCTAAAAATAAGTACGTTTGTAATGTTATTTAAATTGTTTTAGCTTAAGTTTTGACCTCCAACTACAGAAACGGATGTCTGTTTCTGGCCCGTTGAGACCCTGATTTAAAAGTTAAGGATTTCAAGAAGCTGCAAGTACCACAATTATCATCACCTACCAAATATTTCTGACCTAATATGATAAATACGTTTTCTGTGTATGTTATCCACCATGTTTTTAGCATAATTCTACCTTAAAATGAGGTTCCACAACAGAAGAACATGTACAAATGATGCAAAAGACATGGATAATATTTATCATTTAAATGGAGCAGCAACACAAAACCTGCATGTTATATTTTAATATGTCAGTTATTTGTTGTCATACATATTATTGCTGTTTATATTACTTTAAAGTGACATCAGAGGAAACAACCTACACCAGTCCCCACTAGATGGAGCTGCTGTTCTATGCTCCACCTGCACTTCCAGCTTCCTCCTTATGTTTTAACACTGATGGTTTTCTACTGGGAACATTTTTAAGGGATCAACTCTATTTTTTCTTCTGATCACCAAAATCAAGTGATGCTAGAATATGCCAAAAGGCAGACGAGGTGTTCCGAGCCTCAGCCTCCGCTAAATAAGTGACACTGGCTTGTTACAGTGACGGAGAGGGTTCCTATGGAAAACCACTCTGGAGCAAAAATCCAATTTCCAAAGCTCTGATAGACTGTCAGAGCGATGCTAATTGCTCTTTCTCCGACCAATAGACAGAACAAAGACTGGCAATCAAAGTCACGCTCATTACTGTCCATTTATTTCAGATGGCTTTTCACCCCTATAAAAGCGTCACGGCCGACTTTAACGACGTTAAGTGGGGCTGCTATAAATACTCCCAGAGTCCGGGAGGAAATTCGATGCATCGGGGAAATGTTTTTGTGACTCGTGGAAGCTGCTGCTGCTGCTGCTGCTGCGTCGTATCATTCAGCTCCACCTGCCCGAATGTGTTCAGCAGACAGGTACATCCAGGAATAAGCTGCTGGGTTTGGACGGCGATGTGATGCATGAATGCAGCAGAAAAAGAAAAAAGCAAACAACATTGGGATCCTACACAATGTGTAGAGCTGTCCAAAACGGAAAGGTTTACCACCATCCAACAATTCAGAATATGCAAGGGACACATGAGGACGGTAGATTAGTTTCACTCTAAGCCTCTGAGAAGGAGAGTGAAGCAGCACATCAGCAGGATGTCATGAGGCAGCAGTTTTCTTTCTGTGCGCATTATTCTCACATTATCCAACGCACAAGAGGCGAGATCGGGGTAATGTCAGTACACAGCATTTAGTTGTATTCATTATTTTAAACAATTTGGTGAAAAGAATAAAGAGAGGAAAAGTCTTTGTCATGGCTCAGCAGAAGGATACTTTTTAAAGTGTGTATTCGTCTAAGTAATAAGTAATACTTGTTGTAATTTGTCACTACTAGCGGAACTAGTAACAAATGATAGCTTTGTTGCTATGATGACCTTTTAACTTATGAAACCGCCTCTATCTGACCCACGTAAGTTAATTAAATAATCGGCGAGGAGGTTGGCTATTTCCAGATAGTTCGATTCCAACAAAATTAGAAAAATATCACGTAGGTTAGACAGAAACTTTATCAGCTCAGATTCCAGTGGGGTCTCCAGCAGAGACCAGTCCACCGTGGACAGACTCAGATCCAGCAGAGACCAGTCCACCGTGGACAGACCCAGATCAGAGTCCACCATGGACTGACCCAGATCCAGCAGAGACCAGTCCACCATGGACAGACTCAGATCCAGCAGAGACCAGTCCACCATGGGCTGACCCAGATCCAGCAGAGACCAGTCCATGGACAGACCCAGATCCAGCAGAGACCAGTCCACCATGGACAGACTCAGATCCAGCAGAGACCAGTCCACCAGATGGACACCGTGGACAGACTCAGATCCAGCAGAGACCAGTCCACCGTGGACAGACCCAGATCCGGCTTCACCGTAGCCTTCGACCTGCAGTTGGAGCTCCGGAGGGAGGAGGAGAGCTCAGCTCCTGGGGCAGCAACAGCTCCTTAGGGAGGAGGAGAGCTCTCCTCCTCCTCCTCCTCCTCCTCCTCCTCCACCAGGAGCAGAGCTTCTCCTCTCTGCTCCTCCTTTCCCCACTGGGAGCCGACACCAACACCACACTGCTCCTCGCTGGAGGGAAAGGAAGCATAGGGGGACCGGGACCAGGACTGAGCAGAGCAAACTGTCAGACCCTGTTGCAGTAAAATTAGAGGTTTTCAAAAGGGAGTCTGGTGCTCAGAAACACCACCACTTTTATTCACCAAAAAGTTCCTAATGTTAGCTTTAAAGTACAGTGTCATCAGCTGAACAATGTGGAGCAGCTATTTCAATATTCTAGTACAATAATTGTTTGTCTCTCATACAATTTCAGAGGTTTTGTTCATGTTGTGCCTGACAGATGAGCAGCTTATTGTTGACTGACAGCTGATTGCACTTTGTGGTAATTGAGGGTCGTTAGTGACAACATGTGACAGCTGCTCCGTCTGCTTTTCAGACATATCTCTATAGGTGTACTCTCTTTTGTTGTAATTTGCACCAAAAATGCTGAAATATGACACAATACTGATGTTATGCTTGACTGAGTTGGTAAAAGGTTACTTATCAATCAATAGAAACTGTGCTAAAGGCTGATGGAACCAGAACTACATTATTAATTCTGCCTCTTCCTCCTCAGTCATGGTTCTCTGGAGTTGTGACCTCTTTTCATTACAACCACCAGAAGTCCATGAGGTAACCCGAGTCCAGCTGGGGAGCGTTGTTGTAACAATCAGTAACACCCGCCGACAGCTGACAGGCAGGAAAACAGCTCGATGGTCGTTCACTTAGTGTTACAGAGCGAGTAATATGAAGCATAACAGTGTTTGGACACGGCAGGAAAAAAATGTCATCTGCTTTTGCTTCAGATCATATCCACTCTTGTGTCCTTACTGTTATATATACTGCAGGAGATTTTTAGATTTTTTTTGTCAGCCAAAGTTCAAACGTATTCACTACTTTTTGTATAAATGCATGTCTAATTTTTTCTGAAAGAGATATTATGGTAAATATGAAAACCAGTAGTGACTGAAGTACTGCATGTTAGTATAATTTTGAGGTACTTGTACTTTAATTGAGTTTTTGATATGCTGCTGTATACTTCTACACCACTAAATCTCAGAGCCAAATTGTACTTTTTAGTCCACAAAAAATATGCCAAAATTTCTGTGAGTTTTCCTACAAAAGCCAGCAACATGTGTCAATATCTTAGTTAGGTTTATGAATACTTAGTTAGGTTTAGGCAACAGATATATTTAGTTTGGTTTAGGAATAGATCGTTGTTCGGGTTACAATAACTACAGAAGTACTGTTACTGAAGTACGCTTGTGACAAATAAATCAATATTGACTTCACCTCTCCACCTACCAGGTGTGAGATTTAGCGGCCTGTATACTTCCTCGTGCATGATTACGTGAATAACATATTTATATTTATAAAATAACATTTATTTGACCATATTCAACCATACAGAATATTTGATCAGTGAAGGAAACGATACGTTGTCTTAAGTCCCACCCACACAGGACTAGTATTACCTTGTGACCTCTAGTAGTAATTGCATCCCCTGCTTTATGGTCTGTTTGACTCTAAATGGAGCATCATTTACTAAATGAACATCATGCTGTATTGAAGAAGACTTGAAACTAGAGATTGAGACCATAAACTCATGTTTACAATGTTTACTGAGGGAATAAATCAAGAGAGAAGTAGAGTCATTTTCTCATAGACTTCTATACAACCAGAGGAGTCGCCCCCTGATGGACACTAGAGAGAATGCAGGTTTCAGAACTAAAGGTTGCTGTCTGGAAAGAAGAGATGTTATTGATGCAAAAAGCTCAAAATCTCAAAATTGACCAGTTCAAGAACAATAATGTTTTTGCCTGTTGTGTCTTCCCTTTCGTACATCTTGCTAATAATACTCATGTACGTTGAATACAGTAACATTTTCAACGTAGACTGCTAATGATTATTATTTCTACTTTTGCTGATGAACAAACCTTCAGATGTCGGTGTGAAGACTTTTGTTACACACCGTTCATGTGGTACCAATGAGGGAGCGCTCACTGTGGAGAATTGGAAGTTTCATTTCTGTGTGTGTGTGCACTTCATCAAAGTGCAGTGCAGTCACTGTTGTAACTGCTCTGCTGCACGTCATTGCTCTTTGGACAAAGGGCATCGACCATGTGACCGGGAAGAGGAACAATAGGACAAAGGAGAGCAGGTGTGTATGGACAGAAAGAGACTGCTGGATTATTTTCCTTTTCCCGGAGAACAGAGCACTCTGCAATCATCTTAACAAGACTAAAGCACCTTTCTTGTGAAGACAGATGTCACTTTTTTGAAGAAAAAAAAAGAAAAGTCTACTGTGGAAAATTAGAACTCTTCATTATTTCACAATGCTGCCTTAGATTGCTGCCAAATTATCCGATTAATTTAACCGTGATCTGCAAATCCCAAAGCTGGCTCGTTTTCTTTGTATTCCACTTTCATGCTTGTATCAGTGTCACAGTCAGTCAGTCAGTCAGTCAGCGCCTCCACACAGCTTTGGGGGGGGGGGGGGGATCCTTCAGGTGATTGACTTTGTGTCTTCCTTTCCTTCCATTGGGATTTTCAGCAAATAGAGCTCATAATTGACTAGCTCGGTCTTTGAAAATGAGCTCAGTTACTATTTAAGGGGTTGTGGTGTCTTTGCTGTGGAGGATGGATGCTGCTGGTGTTGCTGGTTGTCATGGCAATCTAAAAAAAATATAAAAAATGCTGAGTGATTTGGTGATTGGGTCACACAAACACAGGACTTCCACTCAGGGGAACTACGTTTGTGTTTCACAGCCAACCACGTTACATGACGTGACACCACTGAGTCACATGACGTTCGTAGTTTAAGTTATGCTACAAGTATACCTATTTATAGGGAAACATTATGTTTTTTTCTAACCCTAAGTGGTTTTAGCTGCATTTCCGCCAATACGTTCCCGGTCATTTTAGTCCAGGGACAAGATTCCGAGGTAAAGATGTTAGAAAGATGGTGTTCTTGGTTTATCAATGTTTAAGCAGAACCACAAACTGTCCCTAACCTTAACCAGGGTGCTTTACTGGCCTGAACTGAACCACATATAAGACTCAGGATTACATTTGCCACCACAACATGACATAACTGTTCAGTTGATTTATTTGCACAGATAATAAAAGACAAAAAATACAATTCATTCAGTTATTAAATTGGACTTCATCACACCATAACACATTGGTGAAAGAGACTTGGTTGCGTAATGAGTCCAGACAAATCCTGAATTGTTTTTTTTTATAACTGTCATTAGGTTTTTCCGAAATCTAGGGGCTTTGACAGAAATTGCAGAATTGCTAATTTAGTGACACTGAACAGAAGAGAGTCGCGTGTCGGATAATATATGTGATTTCATTGACAGAAAAACATGTTTTTCTTGTCTTTAGAAAGCAACAAAGAGGAGCTGTCATCAGTAATTGGGTACTATTATCACGGCGAGGTTCAAAAAAGCTTTGTAGATTTTCAACAAGCCTCTCATTTAGAACAACTTAAAAATAATAAGGTGGAGAGATTTATTCTCATTTTCAAATATAACCAGGGAGGTCAAGGTTAATAATGCACCTCATTATTATCTGGGGAACAGGGAAGGGATTTTAGATTTGATCAAAGCATGGGTTAAGCAGTGGGTTAAGCATGGGTTGATGCAATGTAAGCAGTACAAGAGGCTGAATATGTTCAGGCTCTGCAAGTTTAAAAAGACGCATATTAAGATAAAATTAATAAAATTAATCCTTTATTAGTCCCACAGCGGGGACATTTTGAGGGTTACAGCAGCAGAGTGGATAGTGCAAATGAACAAACAGGAGACATAAGTAGAAAAACAAGATCAAAACACGTACATTTAATAAGTAATCTCACAGTAAAGGTATAATAAATTAATAAAAAATGTAAAAAAAAAAAAACACAATCTAAAATATTATTTAATAAGACTGAATGGTTGTTTATATTGCACAGTGGATTGCACAGATTATTTATATTGCACAGTGGATCCATTGTATTTATATTGCACATGAATGAATAAATGAAATTTTATATTAAGTTTCATCCAGAAAGCTTCAGACACAGCAACACAATGTAGAGACAGAAAATATGGATCCATACAGAGAACCCACCTCTAATGGAGTTCTGTAGCAATTTTGAAGAAAGGTCCGGGAGAATCAACGGCGCTCTCTGACACGCTTCAAGCTCAGTCCATTGATCTCCGGCTGGAGACCTTATTGAGGCGCTGCAGGACACACGCCTTGCCTCACACACATGAGGCAAGGCATTGTAGACGCAGGAAAGTCACGCAATGCTGCAGCAAAGACCGAGAGACTCTGTGGAACAGCATCCTGCAGACTACAAGAAGTTCACAAGGATGGGCTCAGGAGAAGTTTAGTCTATGCTGAGATAAGATCACATGAATGCAGATATTCTGAGGATTTCAGCAAAACAAGATTATGTGAGAATATGAAGGTAACACAAGCACTGACATCTTGGTAAAAGCTTTTTGCTTGTGAGAAACATTATAACATAGTTTTAGGTAATCATGTAGTTATAGTATTGTCAGAGCCACTATCTGCACTCCCTGAATAAATACTATCTATTTTTTGGAAAAACTAAATAGCAAATTTCAGAAAGAAGCAGTCAGAAGGGTCTACAATATGCGTTTGAAGGCTTTTTCCAGGATGTCAAACTGATTCATAGGTAAAAACAGGTTAAAAAGATGAAGATAGAAGCTAAAGCTACAGATCACAGTGTTGAAGTGAACCAGCACATCACCTGGAGATGAATGAGATTAAGGAACAAAACTGTTCCTGTAAAGCCGGGTAGGTTTTTATCCACTGTTACAATCATTAAAAAGTCAAAGCAGCATGTGTATACATTCAGTATACTTTCAATAGCTAGCATAGCATAGAAGTTCTAAAGCTTCTTAATGATGTGCTAAAGTACTCTGCTAATGTTAGCTCCACAGGTTTTTCCATAGAAACCTCTCCAGGTAAGGAGTATACCTATTACACAATGTTTCACTATGACAAGCTCAAAATCCACTAAACCAGCATGAACACGGAGCCGATCTAAAACCATTGAAGAAAGGGTATGGAGCAGAGTCGATTAGCTGGCTGATGCCACGCAGTGATTTGCCAGTCGGCAGACAGTTCTAGTAATTCTCTTCTCCATCAGGAGCAATGGAAGAAGTCAGCTGACATTGGACTTTCACAGGATGATCAACCTGTCAATTACTGCAGATCAGTCAGTGCCCTTTGCCGACGCACAAGGCACCCTTTAGTGTCTTTATGGGGACGCACCAGGCTTTCAACGACCCCTAATGTAAGCTCATCTTCATCATTATTAGACTGACAGGGCACCTGATGTAGTAGAAATAGCTACAAAGTCCGCTTGGGGCCGATGGGAGGATTTTACGGGACGGGTCAAACAAACACAGGACTTTCACCCAGGAGACAGCTGTCATGTTCCGTTTGACAACACGTAAACTTTCACTTATTTACCTTAGTTTTATGTAAAAAATACAAATTTATGACGCAAACCTTAATCTATCTTAAAGTGTTGGTAGCAAGCACACTATTTGATGATGTGGGTGTGAGAACATGTTGGAGAAACAACTGATTCAATTTATATTTCCCACCAACAACGAACATTGGTTTTATTTTAACCATGTCCACCATCTTTCACTGACCTTAACTTTTATTATAGTAACCATTGACGGTGAAGGTCCCCTAATCCTTAAACCCAAACCATGATCTAACTCATTTTGTTGGAGCCTGGACCTGACATAACTTCACCCCCAGCGTTGTCACATCGTCAAACTGATTAATCTTTTTTCTACAAACATCTTAATGTGTATTTTGATACAGAACACAAGTTTTTATGAAGGATCAGAGGTACATTTGATCTGTGACGATTTGAAAAAAAGGGTACAAACTACAAAGTAATTTAAACTAAACAAAATAATCCCAATCAGATAAGTTATTTGTAAATTCCTCCTGTGTTTTGTGGAACCAAACAAAGAAACCTTATTCTAGCTAAAAGATGAAATAAAAGACTATGGACATTGACGTCCTTCTGCAGAACTCCTTGCACTCAGTATAAGGCACTTGAAGAGATGGCAGCCAATTTAAATGCATATCGAGGAGGGTTAGACGGTCAGGGATGATGTGGTGCAGTTGGGCATGTGGCAAAACTGGTTAAGGAGCCTAGTCCGCTTCTTTCTGTGGAAGCAGTCAAGAGGCGATGCATAATCAATCAGTATCTGAAGCATGGGCCACGCACCTCGTATATCTCAACCGTATTAAAATGCAGCAACATGAGAAGGTTATATGTGCACCAAGGCAGCATGGTTCTCCGTATCTGCTTGTGTGAGGAGATGGTGGAAAGCATCGAGAGACGAGATCTAATCAGACACTCCTGAAGTGTGTGTGTGTGTGTGCGGTAAACTTAAAGGGTGCGCAGTATTGGAGATCCACCAAACGTGTGCTGCTGTGTGTGTGTGTCTCAAATAAAGCCGAATCAGCTCTCCTCCGCTGTCCCGAGCCTCCGTCAGATCACAAGGGTGTTAATGAGAGAGCGTCTCTGACCTGAATGTTAAATCACCCCAATTTGCAGCGATTCAAGGTGCAGAACCTCGAACCTCCTGGTGTAAGTTGTGAGTGATTATGACAGTGATCGTTTTTTGGACTGTTAACTCTGGACGTTAACAGAAAGAGACAGAGGTTGTGTGTTCGTGCGTGTGAAACTTGTGTGAAGTGGTATTTGTTGGAGGGGTTGCGACTCACTGTAAGCAATTTCCTTTCTGTTTATCCGTTCCTCTCACTCTGTGTCACAGCTCTCCTTTGCATGCGTGTCTAATCCCCCAAATTTGATGTTGATTCCATCTCAGCAGACAAAATAATCTGACGAACACAAACATATTTGAATTGCATTAACTTTTCAAAAAAATACAAATCAAACATTAGGAAGGGAAAGAAATTGCGTTACTCTCCCAGGACTGTGTTTAGCCAAAACCTGTTTATGGACCTATAGTTGGAGATGACAGACACTTGATTTAAGGAAAATGTCTAATTTGAAGGTTGAATATTATTAAAGTATTTGGTTACTTTTCTCGGGATGGTAATGTCTGTCTGTTTGACCTAATATGATCATTTTGGTCCAGACAGAAACAACTATTAGTTACATTACCATTAAAATTCAGTTCAGACATTCATGGTGCCCAGAGGATGAATCCTACTGATAATGATGATCCCGGACTTTTCCAGTAGGTACCAAAACCCATAACTTCTGTGCACGTCTATAGGTTCTGAAGTGTGTGTATGTCATGCTTATGTGTCTGTTTAAAAGAAAATAACCCAATGAAAACAATTACATATATTCATAAAACTTCTTCTTCTAGGAATGCCTCAACAACTGTTTGGTAGGTTGTGATGAAATATCGTTCAGACATTCACCTTCATCTTTATTTGATTTGTAATAACTTTGATGATTCTGTGTTTCAATGGACTCACATTCCTTTGAAAAGTTGCTTTATGTGGCGCACTTGACTCTTCACATCCTTCCATTCAAATGTCAGACAAGATATCTTGGTGTTGGTTTTCTGACTCTGACCTGAACTTCCAAAAGAATGAAAAAGACTTTGTAGATCTCCTTGGTGGAAGTGAATCGGGTGTTTAGTTCAGAAAATAATTGTGTCATTTGCCACAAAGAAAATCCTCCATCCATAAGGAAACATCTCCACTTACCTCATGTGTTTACTGATTCATAGAAACATCTCTTTCCCTTTTGGACTTGGTGTAGGTTGAGATTCCAGTCAGATCTCTATTCAAACCCTCTGGCTTCAGCCTTGGCCTCACATAAAATATGGATCCAGAAGTTGCCCATAGCTTCCATTTCAATGTTATTTTTCAAAAATAGCAGAGGACATGAGGATGATTGATCTATCCTTGATGCACTGTAGCACTTTGGCCCAGGCTCTGAGAAGCATGATGGCCGTGAATGACTGGAAATATGTTTTCAGTCCTTTTGCCTCTGATCTGCTCTCACCAGTCTGACTGCAATTAGACACCAGACTGTCAACGGCATCAAGCAAGCTGGGCAAATACGCAGCTAAATGTACGCACCTCCTCTAGGCACCCTGCCCTGCTGTTGTTTGTCCCATTGTTTGGGGCTTGCACTCAATACTGTATATAACTGAATTATAAAGCCCAGTCATACCCCTGTTTGAATTTGATGTTAGGTTGCTGATTGATTTGGTTCTAATATGTGCATCTGAACCCTTTTTACTGATATATTAGAGCCTTATTGTGTCCATTACCACATCGCTCTTCAACATCAATGTCATGACATTCCAGCATGCTCACCAACAACTTAGCTATTTATTTTCCCGTCTAACTCCCCCCCACAACGCCCGTTATTGCTGCTTTCTCTCTTTTTGAGAAGTTTATTTGATATGATATCATATTTACTCAGTAGCTCCAAGCAAAATGACCCTTGTCAGGGTCGCCTACTCTGTCCAAGTCACCTCTAAAAGTCATGGTTCTGCAGGCCAAATGAAGTAAAACATCCAGCAGTCTCTATTAAAGCCATGTTTTTGTGTATTTCCTCTGCTGGCTGTCCATCCCAGATGTCTTAAAAATGGAATATTGAAGGTGGTTTTCTTTTCCATTTCCATTAGCAATGCTTGTGTGGAAGGCCCCTCTCCTGCAACTCTGAAGAGCCACAACTTCCTCTGGGACATGCAGGCTCTGATCTATGATGTAACGTTCAATTTCCCAAGGACTTTCAACCAAGAGACTGGTATTTGACATTGGGTATCCCAAAGTGTTATGGTCATGTTGCCTACACTATAAGTTTATTTTGTTGCCTGATTCTAACTTTAAATAGTTATATCACGCCCTGACAAAAAAGGCGTAAGAGAAAATTGACAATTTATGACCCTGTCCAAACCAATAGATTGCATTTAATAACTATTTTGCGAATTGCCATGACTGTGATGTAACATGCAATAAAAAGAAGCATGACTAAAATGTTTTTTTAAAGAAAAAAGTGGATTAAAAAAAATCTAAATATTATAAAAAAAACAATGAGGACATTTGAAACAGGACTAAGACTAAATAAGAAAAATAGCTGACTAAATTAGAACTGTGTTCATCCGTGGTTACAGGACAGTGCTCACATATCCATCCCATAAACCTGTGAACAAAAAGCAAAACAAGAGCTGAGGGCTTCAAAGGGTTAAAGACAGTCAGTGATTCAGCAGTCACAAAGTGAGCCTGTTATATAATCATGTCTCCATTGGTCCCCTTGTCTCCTTCACTCTGCCTGTATTTGTCTTGTTCACTTTTACTTATCCCCCCCCCCCCACCCCCACCCGCTGAACAAGGCTCAGTTGACCCAATAACTTTCTTTGATATGTAAAAATACAGTCGAGTGGATCCAGAATGAAGATGTTTCATAATTCAGCAGCAGACAGTGACATTTTTTCCTTTTAATTATGCTGCTTCTTTTTCAAAGCTGCTTCATATCACTTGTTGGCAGGTTCTGACCCGTTTACGGTCTCTAACACTTTAACCCCGTCTCGCCAATTTCATGTCAGGTCTTCTGTATGTTGTTGCTTGTTTTACACTCTGAGACTCACATCTCTCTCTGCAGTTATAAGGGCATGAACTGTCTAGTTCTCTTTCCTTTTTTTAGTTTCTCTCTTTCTCTCTCTCCATATATTCTGGCTGAATGCTAGTTGTTCCGCTAACCGACGCTCCGTGTAGCTCTCCTCCTGGCAAAGTAGTCTCCTAAATATGATTACTTTTGTTGTTCTCACCAATTTCAATTTAATCCAATAAACAAACCATCAAAACATACACCACATGTGAAGATTATAAGAAAACAGTGGTATTCTGACCGGTCCTCATAGTTTTGGGGCGTGTTCTTGCTCTGCTGTTAGTTATTAGTTGGCTTTATTTTCCTAACTGATGACTGTAAATTTAAAATATGTGGACCGTGTGACCAAATGTCACACATTTCACTTCCCCAAGGCTCACTTTTCTCCTCTGCGTCAGCTCTCCTCCCCCTCCTCTCTCCTGCCTCTAGGATTCCCCATCTTACTTGTGACTTGTGTCTTTTAAAGGTTGCGAGTGGCCATGGCCATGACTGCTGATGCTAGAAGATCCTGTGTGCATTAAGTACTATTTCCTCCCGCATCTGTCAAAGAAACAACTCGGCTCCAAGACCACTTTGAAGTGTCCCTTATCGATCGGACCCTCTGACGTGACGGCCCTCGAGGTCCAGAATATTGAGAAACGAAAGAGAGGAGAGAGAGAGAGAGAGAGACATTTAGACTTTACCTCCACCTCATTGCCTCCTGGAAACAAATACTGCATTGTTGCTGTGCTAAGATGCAAACTAGCAGACACAGTATTCATCGATGATATTAGGGATGATATTTTTCCTGTGATTTAAAAACGTCTGCCTCCCAAAAATACACATTTCAAACAAAACACTAAGTCGTCTTGCACTTGTGTCTTGATGTCGGGCTGTCTCCTGCTCTCAACACTAAACTACACTCTGCTTTCTGATTTTAGAAGCCTGAATGTTTAATCAAGGACACAACAGGAAAAAGATATATAGTTTTACATGCACTAGTCAATTTTGATATTTTACTAGTATCTAAACATAACATTTCATAAAACTTGTTATACGAAAAGTAATTTCTAAATGTAAGTAATCAACTGGTGAAGTTTCATGTCGATTTACATTTGTGAAAATATTTTTTTCCACCTCTTCACCTGTAGCATCTTGCAGAATGCATGAGTTTTTTAATACATATCTTTGAAGGCCGTTTTGGCAACGATCTAATATCAACCTGGCCTTATCCAATGTTTAGATTACTGTTCTGGAAATTTATTCAAAAAAGCATGTTTTTAATAAGATAATGCCTAATGTGAGTATTTGAACATTCATTTTATAAAACTTAATGGATAGGAAATAGGTTTTAAAGTCCACACTTAATTAAACAAGCAGCAAAATTCTCTTTTGAATCACATTAAACAATGAAACTTTAGTGTAGATGTATAAGTTGATTCACTATGAGAGGCCAAGGTGAGCAAACATCACACGCACAATGGTCATTAACACTCCAAAGACCAAATGTGTTTCAACCTCCATCAGTGATGAAGCCAGTAGAAGACCCCAAAAAACAGTGTTCCTCCTCTTTACCATAAGTTCTTTAATTCACCGCTGATATGTTCTGCTGTCCGCCTAGCTGATTGACAGAAATACCTTTTGCTACTACATTTAAGAGGAGTGAGGAGTCAGCAGTCAGTAACGGTACAAAACAGTAATTTAAAGATGAGTGAATTGATACAACCACAAGAGCATACGGTCATAAATGAGCACTACAAATATTACGCTGAGGGGTACAGTAGTATGCGAGATTAGCTGTGGACAGACAAACAGACACACGACGCACGCATGATCTCCCCAAAGGAGATAATGAAGCTGTAGGAACGTTAAAATAAAAGTCTCTTATTTTTAAATAAAAATAATGGGATTCAACTGGTAGAGGAAGCCAGGAATATTATGTATGAACAGAGAATATTATGTATGAACAGAGTAAGTAGCTTCTGCTGCAGTTAGCAGGGACACCATCTACCCTGCTGAAGGGTTTTCGAGCACGTTCTCATATCTTTAAGGCTGTTTTTGTAGCTGAGTTCTGACCACTCTGAGGATGAGTCAGGACGGACGCGGTCACGGCGATGCTATCCGCCGGACCTCGTGTACGGCAGCGAGGTTGAGAAGGAGTGCTCCGAGGGGCCAGAGCTTCAGCTTCACAGTGTGAGGCCGAGTGTTGGGGGGTGGGGATCCTTTTACTCTGTGTCTCGCTTTCTCCTCACACCGCTCTGCAGAAAAATCCTCCTCCAGCAGAGCAAGAAGCTCTGGGTCACCGTAGGCCAGCTTAGCACCTGTATCGCCGCAGATCTGCCTTTTGGTGTCGGCAAGCGTTCCAGCATTCACAGGTGGTCCGTTTTGTGTGTGTATTCATCTGTGTGTGCATCCATTTAATGCCAGAATACACTCTCAGTGTGTCTCAGGGTTCTGTCAGTGAAGCTGGTGAATAATGAACAGTTTGAGAGGAGATTTTGAGGCGAAAAAAATAAATAGCAACCCATCGTTGTAAAGGTTAAACGTTTGATGCTCGCAATAGCCGGTGTGAGTGTCCAAACAACCAATGACTGCTGTCAGAATCAGTGTGCTTGATCCTCTTCACACCACAATTCGGCCTTAAATGTCCCCACTGTTAATATTTTATTGTTTTATTGATGAATCTGTTTCAGTATAGATGGAAAAATCACGCTGACATTTACAACACGTACATTTTAGAGCAGGATAGAACATAACCAGGAGACATAGATGGTGCAAAGTGACAGATGGGCTGGCTGAAATCTGAATGTTTTGTTCTCTGATCCAGGCAGCCCTCAAAAGAAACTGACTGTGTTGTCTTATTTCACAGTTTGTGGGTTGGTAGGCACTCCAGATACCCAAACAGATGTGCACAACCACTGAAAAGGTGAGTTTGTTCATGTAATGTACGCTTCAAGTCCTCGTTGTCCAGACTAAACTCATAAAACCAAGAGACTTAAAGACATAAGAAGTGGACGTAGTCTTCATGAAATCACCCATTGGTTTGGGAGCTGCTGTTTTGAAGCTTCGATGTAGGCGATTTGGTCATTGCCATCTTGGCTTTTTGCAACCAATGAACGGATGAGACCATGTTTGGAATGCAGAGGAGTGACTCTTGTAGGATAGCAACCTGTGACTCACAAGGTAGCCCCGCCCTAAAGCATACCCTGCTTTATGGTCTGTTTGACTCTAAATGGAGCATCATTTACTAAATGAACATCATGCTGTATTGAAGAAGACTTGAAACTAGAGATTGAGACCATAAACTCATGTTTACAATGTTTACTGAGGGAATAAATCAAGAGAGAAGTAGAGTCATTTTCTCATAGACTTCTATACAACCAGAGGAGTCGCCCCCTGGTGGACAGCAGAGAGAATGCAGGTTCAAGACCCTTCCACATCAGCTTCAGAAGTCAGAAGTCGCTGCCTGGTTGGGACATGTCTCAAGGGGTCCTTCATATTTTAAGACGCTGGGTCTGTGCCCACGAAGTAATCTATTTTATGATACATACGTAACAAATATGTCACAATTAAGCCATTCAGTTGGCGGGAGACAATCAGTTTCCTTCATTTACCAATCACTACAATCTATCCCTAAACAAATAGTTTTAGTTGCCTAAACTCAACCATACTTCAACCACGAGTCAGAACATCATAAAAAAACTCAAACAATTTGTTTCCGGAAGCTCTGATACTTATTACAAAAGGTAGGAGCAAGAAGAGAACTCTTTCAGATGAAATATGCGATGGAGAACACTCTTACAGTTAATCTTATCAGCATCACAATTAACATGAATTCATTTAGAAACCTAGACACACTTATCTTATCGCACTTCCAGTCCAACCTTGCCTCAGGCGCTTTCATTCGGGCCACAACGGCTGCATTCCAAAACTTGTACTTTTGCCCGCTCACGCACTCAAATACATTGAGTTGTCACGCTCGGCATGTGGATGAAATTACAGTGGAAGAAATGTCCCAGCGTGGGGTTCTGATTGAGAGCGAGTGGATTCTTATGATGGGCTCATTACATTGAGGGGTGTTGGTCTGTGAAAGAGAGTGGGTTTAATTGGGCAATTGCAAGTGATTAGCAGGAAGAATAAAGGGAGGCTTGGCGCCGCCGAAATGACTCGGCTATTACGAGACGAGCCATAAAGGAGGCGATATGTACGTAACACACACACACCCACACCACACACCACACACACACCACACACACACACACACACAAATGTCTATGCGTGCAGCACCCTCGACACAAAAAATATAAATTTGTATTCACAATTGAACACATTTACGAATATGCTCATATGGAATAAATGACTCATACACAAGGAGGCACAGACTAAATTGTCTGAAATCACACACACACACACACACACACACACACACACACACACACACACACACACACACACACACACACACACACACACACACACACTAAGCTGTATACTCCTGACATGTTATTATTCAACAGTCGTTCAGAAGGCAGCTCTCTGTGACTTCCTCCATTAACTTGTAATTGTTTCAGGGCGAGGAGAGGGGTACGCATTGGATGTAATTAAATCTGACCTTTCCCCAAAGCTGTTTAACCCCTTCTTTGTAAGTGTGTGTGTGTGTGTGTGTGTGTGTGTGTGTGTGTGTGTGTGTGTGTGTGTGTGTGTGTGTGTGTGTGTGTGTGTCTGTGTAAATACTGCGCAAGATAATGCATGTTTAATTAATTGGCAATCGATGCACAGTCTTCTCATTTCTGCCCCGAGGCAGCTTTTGGATGTGTGTGTGTGTGTGTGTGTGTGTGTGTTTATTCTTTTATATTCCACATGAACAATTTTATAATCATCACAAATTGTGACAACTCACATTAAGCATCGTTTCTGTAAATGTGCCAGCGTTGGCCACCTATTTTCCACTGCACTCCACTGGCAAGTTGTTTCAGATTCAAAGAAGTGACAGATAATAGAAATCAGAAGACAGAAAGACGCCAAAATGACAACAAAATATGTGTGGACAAGAAGCACAAAAAGACGTCCACCTGGGGGAGGCATAAAGATGTGAAGCAGGTATAAAGTGTGAGGGTGAGAAAGTTAGGTTCAGGCTGTAGTTCTACAGACAGCAGGAAGGGAGATGTTGTAGTTTGGTTTCTGATTTAATCCGTTTGGTCGTCAGTTGAAGTTGCAGCGTTGGCTGTAACGCATCATTGAAGTACTTTAATGAATTTAATGAAATTAAATTTGTGCCAACTCTCACCCTTGGTTATAAAATAGTAGTAAATATGTTTATACAGGCTCATAAAGCCTTAGAGAGAGATAGGGTGAGGAGCTCTGAGTAGAGCCTCTGCTGCTGTGCCTCCAGAGATGCAAGCTGATGGGGGTTTGACATCTGATTAGGATCCTTCTGGACGCCTCCCTTTGGAGGTTTTCTGGATCCTGGAGAGATTATATAACTTTTCTGGCCTGGGAACACAGCATGGTCCACCAGGAAGAGCTGGAGAACTTTGACTAGAGGGATGACTCATCGCGGTCCGACCCATGATAAGCAGAAAAGGATAATGGATGGTTGGATGGAATGACGTGTCCAAGCGGTCCAAAGCAGACCATCTGGTAAAAGGCGTATGACATGGGACGAATGAGCAGCAAGTCAGAATATTCATGTCTATCTGAACATCTACAGTGCTGTCATTCCTTTTTATTTTGTTGAGTTTGGTCATGCACAATGTGTCTACTGACGTGGTACAATCTCAATGTTGGCATTTAACATTTCTGCACAGCATGGAATTGTTGAATGTTAACTTTTTTTGCATCCGGTCAGAGCAAGTAATGCGGTATAACAAACATTGTGAAGATAAAGTCATGTAGTACGTAGATAGACTGTTGTTTAAAGTTAAGCTATGTGAAAATTGCATTGCATCATAACGAGTAAAAAAGTAAGAAAGTCCACTCTGGGCGAGGTGGTAAACTGGTCAAACAAACACAGGTATTTCACAAAGATGTCGTGTTTTTTTCATGACGTTGTAACGTTTGTTAGGTAACGTTATGAACGGCAGCTCAGTGCAGTCGTTGTTTATTTGTGGTAGTTACGTTGTTGTGGTTGTTAAATTGCATTGATACATTACATTGTTACGTTACGCTGTTATGTTACCTTCTTACATCACCTTGTACTGTCACGTTATGTAAAATTACTTTTTTACAAAAAAATGTTGTTTCTTTCTGATCATTTACAAGGCTGTTTGACTTGGGACTCTGCTTTGCTCTGTTTGCATTATGACTCCACACTTTATCTGCCCTTTAGAGAGTTCAATCAAATCATCAAAACGCGTTCCCAAACTGCAGGATTCTGCAGGTGTGGTGTACATAAGATCAGCTTATTCTGTTCTGGATCTTAGCAACCTGACTACCTGCATTTTAATTCATCACCGCCATAAAAACAAAAAAAAAAACAGGACACAGAGACCAGATTCAAACTGAACATTCTTATTCAGCTTCATTCAATAAAGAAACATAAATGGATAAAATAATCCAGGCTAACAGGTAATTTAAAACAACAACCAGTGAGATGTGTGCAAACCATGTGTTTTTATGGGGTAATTCAATGGTGTGTGTGTGTGTGTGTGTGTGTGTGTGTGTGTGTGTGTGTGTGTGTGTGTGTGTGTGTGTGTGTGTGTGTGTGTACATTTTCACACTGAGATGGTGGAGAGTCTCTGGAGTCCGTGCTCACACAGTGATTGGCTGATAAGCGTCCTCTCCTCTCCTGTTATTACAGCATTAGAATAAGAATTGGATTCTGGATGTGTAGGAGCTTCTGACTGCATTGAGCTCCTCCATCACCATCGCTGATGTTGTCCCGGGGGGGGGGGGGGGGGGGAATTAACATG
The DNA here is from genome assembly GCF_027596085.1 of Anoplopoma fimbria. Lineage (NCBI taxonomy): Eukaryota > Metazoa > Chordata > Actinopteri > Perciformes > Anoplopomatidae > Anoplopoma > Anoplopoma fimbria. Next base: position 28,670,772 of record NC_072465.1, on the reverse strand, counting down.
CTGCACAAGTCTTTCTGTTCTGGTCACCAGCAAACAATTAAGGTCTGTCTTGTGCATGTATGTATGTGTCGTGTGTGTGTGTGTGTGTGTGTGTGTGTGTGTGTGTGTGTGTGTGTGTGTGTGTGTGTGTGTGTGTGTGTGTGTGTGTGTGAGCATGTGGCCTTGGAGGATAACCATTGGCATGCGCTCTGTGTGCCCAAGTGAATTCCACCGTGAGAAGAGATGTGATATGCAGAAAGATAAAGCAAAAAATAATGAGTAAAAAAAAAAAAAAAGGGACAGGAAAGAGTGAAGTTCCCCTCAAAGAACCCCACTTATGGGAAGCTGCACTGAATAAAAGAACACACAAAAACCACATGGAGTCTTAAAAATCTGCTTAACCAGGATACTCTTTGTAATCCTCTATGTATGGGAGCTGAATTCACGCCAGCACTCGACTGCAGAACGAACAAAAGCATGTGTGTGACATGAAATGAACACAGATTCCACAATGGACTAAAGCCAGACTCATCGCTTTGTGTGCCTTTTTATTCTTGCAACCTGCTTCAATACACAGCAACCACATGTTGGCACCATAAAGTACAAGCCCCTCTAAAGCCCCCCTTATTGATCTGACACGGCTTGAATATATAGCGAGACAATCGATCGCTCTCAACAGAACGAGTGTATCATCAAGCTGAGAGCTTGTAAGTCGAGCAACATTCTTCCGTGATATATCCCCGTAGGCTGAGTGGGTATTTGATTGGTTATTCAAATTGCACCATTAAGCACCACATTTTCAAAATCATTATATACTGTATATATATAAAAAATGTGTTCCTATTCATAGAGACCTGTTAACAAAATATAAGGCCTTTTGGCATCCTGGTTAGAAGAGTCACGCTGCAGCTATTTGGCTATTTACTCCGGCAAATAGAGAGCCAGCCGAAAGGCTTTCTGACGGAAAGATTTGGTAGTTGTAGTACAAGTAGTAGTAGTAGTAGTAAAAGTAGGGAAACAAGGGACAACGTATGTGCAGGGGGTAGGTTCTGGTGGATTGATGAGTCAAACTAAATTGTTTGTTGATTGTTCAGTTGCAGTTGTCAGATTTAAGCAACAAAACTACTTTGTTAGGTTCAGGAAAAATATGCAAAACCTACAATAGGCTATATATTTAATGAACGGGTCAGATGCATGTATTTTTGACTCTTGGCACCTGGGTACAAGTAGCATCTTCCATACATGTCACAAAAATGTGAAATACTCAGCTGCAGAAATGTATCATCAAAACTGTTCACACCGGCAGCGATACAAGTTTAACGATGTAAGGTGCAAAGAGCTTTTTGCAAGCAAAGGACCAACTACTGCACTGATTTCACTTATTTATTTTGAATCTGTTTCTTTGATCATCAGACACAATATTCTCTATATATTTTTCCCCGGCTTATTTAGGGTGATGTGCAATGTTCAAGTCAACTGCTTTTTACAACTACAAGGATCCTATTTACACAGAGCAGTCTGGCGGTTTGTTTGAGATTCATTTTTTGTATAGCCTAAGCTCCTGTTGGCTATGTTATTGAGGTTCAGTTTAGAGACTGAATTTAAGTCCCCTCTGTACACAGTTACAGTGTGTATGTTTAGGGCTTTTATTGTGAAAGGTAAGAAGTAGATGTGGTCTGCGCTGCTTTTGGCAAGGTTGAACAGAGTAATAAAGCCTTGCTTTGGAATACTGAGCCTCTCTCCTGCGGTACACAAGCCTGTGTTTTAGATTACCCTGTTATGCATGAACTGATTGGTCGATGCTTTTTCGCAGTGGGAAAGTTCAGAAAAATCAATCTTGCTTCTTTAAAACGAATGAATGAATTTGAATTTTCATATTTTGTGAATCTAAACAGGAACTCCTTTGAGCAGCTACAATTTCTGCTTTTAAAATAACATTGGACCAAATGCCGATGTGTTGTGTGTCTCAGGAAGTGAAGGATCAGCTGGAGGAGCAGCTCCCATCAGCTTTACGGAGCTCTACAGTGACTTTCATCTTGTTGTTTACCCCGTCTGGCCCATCACTTCGCTGCTCTAGTAGCACAGTTTGCTGATAAAAAAAAAAGCTGTAAAAAGCCAGTGCACACTGCCTGATCAGCAGCAAACAACAGACAGACACAGTTAGAGTCTAGCTGGTGGATATAGTGGAGCATTAAGCAGCTAAAGAGACAGATATTCTCTCAGGAGTTGGTGGAGGGGACCAAAAACGGAGCTAAAAGATAGAGAATATTGGACTTACATTCAGCAAGTAGCACAAGCTCTATAACTCCAAATAAGTCATCATGTTGCTCTGCTGGATGTGGGAATAAGCTTCTCTTTGCCAAAAACTCTAACAATTTCCCAATTTCTGGTTTCTACTGAAAAAAAATGACAAAAAGACTAATTGGTAAATGGAAAATATAACGCTTTTCTCAGGTCCTACAACCACTCAAAGCACTCTTATCACTACATTTCATCATTCACCCATTCATACACTGTGCCACTTGCCCATCAGGACTTAAGCTAACCCCGCACAATTTGGGGTTAAGTGTCTTGCCCAAAGATTGAAGGACAAGCCTGCTACATGGTTGAAATATATTCTTGTAAAATATCCTCAGTTAGAATCAAAAGAAAAGGTCAAAAAATTGTCTAAACCTTTTTTATCTCAGCTATTTTATTAAAAACGTATCTCTAAAAGTAATGTGCCGACCTTATTTAGCACATTTAGACTCCCTTCATCACCTCTCAAAGGGTTTAGCACTTGAGGACACATTATAGAGACTATCTCTCCCTCTGTGTTATCAGTCCATTGATCCCAAACCTCTCTCCTCTTTCCCCCGTGTCACTGGTGGTAATAGCTGTTGAGAAAGACATTGATGGGGTCCAAATTAAAGTAGATGTCTCGGTTAAGTGGAATTTTTAGTTTCCGTCTCATCTAGGCTCTGTGATGTGTGAATCGGCCCCAAGGAATTCCTAAGAGTTTTTTTCTCCCCCCCTTCAGTCAGTGACTTTGAAAAAAAGGCAGACACTCCATGACCAGAGTCCATGAACTGTGAAAGCATTCGGGGCTTGGACATTAAGTGTGAGTCTGCACTGATCTCTGTCTGTTGACAGAGGTAGCTACTGTGCTTGGATCTGAACCAATGCCCATGTGTGTCTGTCTGTGGAGATGATAAGTTACCTCTCTCGTTGGTTTATCCCAATGACTTCTGTTCATATCGGACAATTATGTAGCACACAATCCATATATATCTAGTATATACAGTACAAGATCCAGCACTACCAACAACTACCAAGGCAGTTATTTTGACCGTTTTTTAAATAACTTTCTTCAAATTAAATACATGTACTATGTAACTATAGGACCCTGACTTTTCCTAAATGTGTATATATTTAACACTGTTATTTTATCGAAATTACAAAACACAAAAGAGTTATGAGTATTTATACCTTTTAATTGCCGTAACTTTTATATTGACTGATGCATTATCAGTGTTTCCAGATAATTAACAGCCTGGGGACAGAGGGAGATGGAGCGCTTCTGTATGGACTGAAGTGTCGACGTGATATACCAAAACACTCTTTTGATCATGAAGCCCAAAGTGCCTGTGCTCACGATCCCTCTGGTTTGTCAGTGAAGTGTATGAACTCCACCGCAGACTGGAGTCTCTGAACGGGTCCAACGCAGGAGTGAGCGTGCATCGTTAGGTCGTGTTCACTATGTCTCGGTGTATGAACTGGCTGTATCCTCAAAACATTTGCATTACTGTTACTGTGTATATTTCTGGGTCATTTCTTTTACATTTATTGCAACTTGAGCAGTATCTGCTGTCGTACATTCAACACACAGTTCTGCTCACTATGTCTCGGTGCATGAACTTTGTACTGAACATTTGCATTACTGTTACTGTGTATATTTCTGGGTCATTTTTTACATTTATTGCAACTTGAGCAATCATTCAACACACAGTTCTGCTCACTACCGGAGCAGCTTTGACTGACAAGAGCACATGCTTGAAGTGTAACCAATCAGATAGCGATGTGGGCGGGTCATTGATCAAGGCTACAGAGTAGAGTACAGAGCAAGCGACAACCTCCGGTTCTTCCGAGTGAAGCCGATGCGGAAGTGTCTTAAAGCTGCATTCTCTCTACTGTCCACCAGGGGGCGACTCCTCTGGTTGTATAGAAGTCTATGAGAAAATGACTCTACTTCTCTCTTGATTTATTCCCTCAGTAAACATTGTAAACATGAGTTTATGGTCTCAGTCTCTAGTTTCAAGTCTTCTTCAATACAGCATGATGTTCATTTAGTAAATGATGCTCCATTTAGAGTCAAACAGACCAATGCCCAACTCCAGGCTTCAAACAACAGTCAACAAACCAATGTCAACTTCTTGTATACATATATAATGTTAGGGTTCAGTGTGTGTCCCTTACAGACAGTGTTAGTGTGTGAGTGTGTGTGTGTGTTTGTGTGTGTGTGTGTGTGTGTGTGTGTGTGTGTGTGTGTGTGTGTGAGTGTGTGTGTGTGTTTGTGTGATTGTACATGAGGGACCCTGACAGACAGGACCTGCCACCATATCCTGGGAGGAGGGAGGTTTGGTGAAGTGCACATCATTGACACAGCGATCACGTCTTCTCTGAGGAGGCCAGTTGGCTCTCAGGGCTTCAGTCCTGCAGGACTCTCTTTCTCTTTCATCTGTTGTTCATTTTCACACGTCTGTCTTTCTGTCTCAACACATTTTCTCTGCGGTCCCTGTCCAACTCTGTCAGCGTCTCTGGCTCATCAGCTGTCTCTGTCACACAGCATTGTCTCTCCAGCCTCACTGACACATGTTCAAACCTCTCAAGTGCTCGTCTTTGGCCTCGTTTTCCGTCACATTCACACGTCCTTCTGATTCATTTGGACATTTAATTTTCTTTCACATGAAAGACTTGATATAAAGGTGATATGAATCCGTATTCATATAAACACACACAAAAACTGTCACTGTTAAACTTCTACAAAATGTATATGTTAAGGAATATTTGTAAATACATTTTGTCACAGACTTCAGCGAGTCAGCATCCTGCCACGCTATCCATTTGTGCTTTTAGTCATTTTGTAAGAGATGGTGTTATAAGCTTTTATGCATTTAGGTATGAAATTATTTTACGTAATGTGGTGCACAGAAAAAAAACACAGATTTATTCACAATGTAGATTAACATAAATCTGACTTGAGCTCCAGAGTTGTGCATCTGTCTTTGCATGGCTTAGTCAAATTTATTTTGAGGGTCTAAACCATAAAGTAATGTGATTTTTATTTTTTTTATTTTGCTGCTTGCAGTTTTTTGTTGGGTAACATTTTATTGACATCTAGGTTTGTGCTGCTTTAACTTTCACCAAGGCTGGCCACACCTTAGTCTGGGAGACATGGAGAAAATGGACTGTTCAGCGTTTTTCTTTCTCGTTTGTATTTTAACACTGCTTTCAAGGCCCAAATTTAAGATATATTGAAGTTGCAGGAGGAAGATAACAACCTGCCGTTACTGCGGGGGAACTTTAAAACACAACTTTGTAATGCATTTCAAGAATTACGCTTTCAAAAGACAATTCAAATGGATGTCCAGATGCCCTGCAGATACCGTTACATGTTGAAAACAAAGTCATCAAATGCTATCGCAATAGAGGCTCTAAATGTAAACCTTTTTAAATGGCATTCAGAAAAAAGGACATACTAGGGGACACTTACGATCAAACCTTCTGCCAGACTAACTCCTCGCCTAGAGGGTCAATGGTGAGCCACTTTTACAGCATTATGTGCTCTAGAGATTTATTAAATGATAAATTTCCCTCCTATAACTCTTCAATAAATGATGGGGATTTCCTGGTTTTTAATCCCATGGTGGCAAGGACAAATGGAGCAAAAACAGCGTTTTAGACTGTTTCGGCATACAAAGCAAAGTTTTAAAGCCCATTAAAACAGCGGTGTTTTAAACATAAATTGTGTGAAAATAGAGGCATTTAATGCACTTTTGGCTTTCCATGCTCCTCCGGCTCATCACCTATTATGCACAACTTTGGTCAGGGGCCTTTTTACTTACTGAGAGCCAGTTGAAACAAATGGTACCAGAGATAATTCCTTTTGAGTTCAAAAACTTGGTGGGCAAAAAAAAAAGTAATGGCTGTATGCAAAACATGATAGTTGAAAATGGCATTACATGTGAAGCAGAGCACATTATGATTTGTTTAGGACTGGTTGTCTTGACTTGGTACTTGACTTGAAAAACTATGACTTGTTGTCCCACCTCTGCTAACAAGTAATGTCTGCAGTTAAACATCAACACAGCGTAGGTCGGAGAGAAACCGGATATTATGTTCATTTATCATAATCAGTTTCATGATTACGTGTTTTGAAAAAGAATAACTTCCACATTCACACCTCAGCATAGATGTTTGTTCAAAGGGATAAACATCGCTGTTTCCACCGTCAGTGTGTTCAGTTCAACTCTTCCAATCAGCCGCAGAACTCTTCTCCACCCACAACAAAATCTGTTAGAGAAAAGATTCATTTGATAAGTTTCGCTGCTTTTCATCTCAGTTTCTTTTTCATCTCTTTGTCTTCAATCAGAATCTCTCAGACAAAACCTCTTTGATAGGAGACGGCGTGTCTACAGGCTATTTAGTTTCTGTGTGAAGCACAAATGTGGCACATCAAACAGTCTGGATAATTCGCCGACATCTTTGTTGAGCTTATTAACCTTTATTTTGATGGACGATTGAGATAACAGATAAATGTGAATTATTTCTCAATTACTGTTATTACTCAGAAAGAAAAAAAACAACCAAACAGCTATGGCTGGTGTTTGCTTTGATGCTTGGTCAGGGTCATCATTTCATGCTCGGCAGGGGGTGAAAAACTGACAATTAACAGATGAGCTTTGACTGGGAGCCCTATAATTAAGGAAATGTGTTGCAACAGTTAAACAACCGTATCAATGTCAAAGCCGCCTCCAACCAGTTAATTACAGGATAATTATTAAATTCAAGTTTGTATTGTTCATCCCTGAATTTGCCCTTTTTGAAATTCATCTGTAGCATAACATATTGCATTTCAGTGATTTAAAACCAATAAACATTTTTTTTTTATGTTTATAGCCCATATCATTTATAAAACCTGAAATATTTTCTTACCATGCTTTATGATCATTTTTATATTAAAATAAATTTGTCTCAGACGGTGGAGAGAGGAGTCAGTCAGCAGTACAGCAGTATTAAACATGTAATAAAAAGTTTTCTGAGAAAGTTGGATTCACTGCATCCACAAGAGGTCATTGACCCTCCAGCCGTAACTGGGCACCAAAGATATGGTGCAGTTTGCTGCAGCAGAATGCAAGATTATCCATGGACAGACACTAAGCTGCACACTTACGCAGTCACACACACACACAACCAAACATATAACCTCTCCCCGGACTCACGCCAGGCAGAAATAACTACACACAAGAGTCAATACACACTGGAAGTGTCCTATTGCACCTCCATCATTAAGAACAACTCTGCATCACCCACCCCGCCGCCAAACATCATCCCCGTCTCAGGACACATTCCTCACTCCGTCCACAATCATCACAACGCTTTATTTGTTGTGTTTTGGTTTTATTTACCCAGATGCATTGGGCATGCCACTGTTTACCCTGCCGGCGTTGTCCTCGGACATCCATACGTCTAGGAAACGGATAATACCTGCCAAAATCGAATTTGCCCCCCCCCCATCTCTCTCTTCCTTGTCAGACCTTGTAGGCAGATCCTTTTTGGTCCGCAGATAATAAATATCTGATCTGTGCTGCTGCAGAAGAGATGGATTATGGGAAGAAAGGGGGGTGAAGTCCTGGAAAAAAGCAAAAGGACTGAGAGGAGGAAGCTATTAGTCGTTATTATATGAAGTGTGTAATAAGGAGAAAACCTGGGGTCTCCCAGGGACCATAGCAGGGACATATGTGTCATATTCCCACAAGTGCTTTAGGGGTGTATGTTTATGTGTGTGCCTGACACTGGGAGTGTGTGTGGGTATTTTTCTGGGATTTTGGACTAAGTTTATAACGTAAACTGTTTAAATTAATTAAGATTCGTTGTAATGTGCTTCTTTAAAGATCTGTTCATGAAAGTGTGCATGTGAAATAATCAGTGTTTGACTGCATGTTACTATCCTATATAGTGTGTGTGTGTGTGTGTGTGTGTGTGTGTGTGTGTGTGTGTGTGTGTGTGTGTGTGTGTGTGTGTGTGTGTGTGTGTCTGCAATATCCCTCTAAGCAACAGCATTTTTTAGACAGCTTTATGTGTTTTTCGTAGACGTATTGGGAGAATGTGTATATCTCTGGATACATTTTATTCACTCCTGTAGACTGTGAATTACTTGTGTGTGTGTGTGTGTGTGTGTGTGTGTGTGTGTGTGTGTGTGTGTGTGTGTGTGTGTGTGTGTGTGTGTGTGTGTGTGTGTGTGTGCTTCAGGATTTGCCTTTTGAATAATGCAGGAGTGTGTTTGCCAAACGTATTAGCTATTCAATCGTGTGCTGCAATATGCAGGTTTTTTTTCATAATCATACTTAAGGATACTCAGGTGCAGCCATTTTGTTTATGCCTTGGGTCAGTGGTTCCGTCTTAATACCACAAAGACCACCAGTGTCTCCACTCTCAACCTTTGTGTCTTCATCACCTGTCTTTTTGTTTTGCCTCTGACAGTTTCTCATATATCTATCCAACAGAGTTACCTGGTGGACATGGAACAAACTTATTCCCTTCTTTCTAGGTTTAAAAGACCTTAACCTAAAGTCATGACCCCAATAGACCTCCAGAAACATGGGATTTGGACTACACATTGTGTCTAATACACAGTCTACCAACTGATGTGCAATGTTCTGTCATTTGTTTTCTACAGTCTTTCATTTCCACACGTATATACCCCAACAAATGCAATTAATAGTCTTGTATTTGCTTCAATCACTGAACTCGACCTGTTCATATTTGGGAGAGGTTTTTCGTTCCTTTTCACACCAAACTCAGAAAAGATTGGAAATATTATCAAATATTATCTTTATTTAAACCAGTATATTTACCTATATATCAATCTTATATGATTGCATCTATGAATCGTTCATTTCATCTCGCGCTGAGACAGTTAATAAAACTAGTCTCATCTCTCCACAGCCTCCAAATATTTTCATCCCCATCCTCCCTGCAGTGTGGCTGATGTTACCCAGCGTCATCCTCCCGCTGACGTCACGCTTCAAACGGAATTCGGGATGATTTTGCGTACTCTTCCCCCCATTTCATGCACAGGCGGCTGCATCGAGAGAGACGCAAGCTGTTCAGAAGTTCTGAGAGGGAGTCTCACAGCCGCAGGCGGGGTAACATGAGGAGAGCCGGTTTCTATTTTTGTTGCGATCTGTTAGGTGTTTTGTTTCTCTTGGAGTATCTGTGTAGTGTTATTCCTGGTTCTGTCAAGTCAAAACAGTTACACATTACAAAACCAAAAGTGAAACAGTTTTCAGGAGATCTGGAAGGATCACATGGAGGAAGTGTGTCAGCTGGAACTTGGATTAGTCAATATTAAGTAAGGAAACACTAGAAAAAATAAGTATTAAGGACAGTTTGTCTTTAAAGGATTAAACAAAGATGATATCTACTTTTTACAGAATAGTTTAATGTTTGTCAAGAGACATCTTAAAGCTTCTCGGTAGACAGTACATTGGAAATATGCCAGGACACTTTGACAGCACCCCTGCTGATTTTACTCGAGCATGGGGACATTTTCTAATTCATTGCCGAAAGATCTATTTCGAAGAACAATTTGAGTTTTGAAGGAGGACTCTTAACCTGCTCAAAAACATGTCAAATGACTAAAAACTACTAACTCAACACATACGGACGATAGCGTCACTCAGCTTTGGACAACAAAGCTGCTTAAATAAGTTTAGTAAAAGTTTTAAAAAGCCTATGTTACACTTGTGAAACAAATTAAGAACTTTAAATAACATACTTGCGCTACTTGTGGAAGCGAGACTGACTCTCTCTTCCTCTGTTGAGAAACGCGCATTTGAAGACTATAAACTCGAAAGAATCCCAAAAAAACAGACACTTGCAACCAGTCTTGGACTTTAAACACCAATGACTGGTGAATTAATTGTAATTTGACTTTAAAGTACTTGATACCTCCCTGCATAACCCCAAAGATTAAAAAGCATGTTATTGAATCAAACAGCGTTAACCCTATAAACCCTGATCCATTGTGTTTGACCCAATCTGACAGCATCCAATCAAGTTGCAGGAGAGAAGGATGAAAAACTATCGTTACTGAGATATACAAAAACTATACAGTGGTCAACAAAAAAAATGAATTGCAGTGTGCAAAGCGTGTGGGTCGAGAAGTACAGACGGAGACGCAAATGGCATTTAATTTGGTGAAGATTGAATTATGACTCTAGGACTTTAAGGACTCAGAACACAGAGTCTTGCACTCCAGTCTTGCAAGTCTTGACTTGGAACTTGAGTGCAAAGACTTAAGACTTGTGGCTTGCAAAACAATGACTTGGTCCCACTTCTAGTACTTAAAACCAATCAAGATTGACCTCCGGTTTCACATGGGACACAAACAGCGGTCTCCTGGGTGAAAGTCCTGTGTTTGTTTGACCTGTCCTTCTCCCCTGACCGCCACACCTCTTGGCCATGCGTTGGCATCAGGACGCTGATGCTGATGTTTTGCCGTGATAAAACATCAGTATTTGAAGCTCTTGGAATGAGACCGAGCTGAAAATAAGGACTATAAAGAGAAGCAATGTTTTTTAATCTGGGGATTATGGTGCGAGGCTTTTTACATATCTGTGCCCAAGGGTCCATTGTCTCAATCCGTCAACAATAAAAGGGACTTGAGTTTTTTCCATGCAGTGCTGTTGTCTGAATGTGGACTAAATGCTGACATCTGGCTGACGTTTCCACTGTTGTTAAAAAAGAATTGGGAAACAGCATTGTTACTTGTGGTACCAAACAATAGTCCATTAAGTCAAACGCCAAAGCATTTCTCCCTGACACTCAGTCAGTCAGTTTCCCAATGCTAAGTAGCTCTCATATTACCATGACACATACTGTAAACCCACTAAGTACTCTGAGAATGTGACAGCTTCTAACAAAGTTCAAATTACTCATTTCCCTCCGTCTCCTTTTCTTTCCACAGACCTGTTTTGTATTATTCACACGTCAGAGTTGAACCTTAATCTCTATTAGGAGATTCTTTTCTTGACATTATCCTCCTGTTGACATGGTCCTTTGCTCATCCATAATAACGCTGGATTTCACATTTTCCACTTGAAATTCACCCCAATTTGGTTAAATCTTCAAAGTAGCTTTTAGAATTCATTTTGGTGGGATTTGCATACATTTTATTTTTTTTGAGAAGGAAGATTAGTGAAGCTGACACAGCTGTGAAACACGGGGATGGCATGAGTAAAACTGTATTGCGAGCAAATTAACAGAAATTTACAGCACAGCCTCTGCTGTTTAAATACTTTCTATACAGAGTTCCGTGCCTGGGATTTCAGCAACACAACAAGAAAACTAGCATTTTAAAGCATCTTGGAAGTAATACTACAGATGATGTTAAATAGGAATCATAAAATCTGAACCATGCCCCGAGTATGGAAGCAAAAATGGGGCCGAGGGTGACCTGAATACGTCACTATCAGTCAGCAAAGGAGCAGCAAACAGTTTCATGGTCACAGTGTAGAGTAGTCATGTATTTTACAGTTTTTTTTTAAATCACTGGCTGTTTATTTATTTATTTACAAAGCAGAAGGAAAAGCACAGTAGTTCCATGTAAGTGAGAGTGTATTACATGTAAGTAGTTGAGAGTGTATGTAGAATAGTAGTGTATGTGAGAGAGTTTAGTAGTGTATGTGAGAGAGAATATTAGTGTATGTGAGAGAGTATAGTGGTGTATGTGAGAGTATAATAGTGTATGTGAGTATATTAGTGTATGTGAGTATATAAGTGTATGTGAGAGAGTATAATAGTGTGTGAGATAGTATAATAGTTTGTAAGAACAATTTAAAAATTTAAAGGTGTGGAAATACATAAATTACAGTTCTGCCAATAAAAGACAAAGACAAGTTTAAGTAAAACAATAAGAATAAGACACATGACTCTTCCCAATGGCATCAAAAAATTAAACATAAACAATCCAGAAAATGTTCAACCTACAAAAACAAAGTCAACAAGTCTTCCAAATTAGATGATTGAATACAGCAACTCTCCTCCAAGATGACTTCATGTTTCAGTGCCTTCCAAAAATGTTACAAAACACAGTAACATATATATCCTGACACGGCTATGGTCAAAGTTTGGTTAGGTTTAGACACAG
>NC_072465.1:28598381-28655881 GCF_027596085.1 Anoplopoma fimbria | reverse complement strand
GATAGCTGTGAACACATCGTGGTTTTTCATACAACCGCAACCCGATGAGCTCGTTCTGTCGTTCTCTCTAACACAAACACATGCTGAAAGAGACAAGTTGTCACACACACAAGTGTGAAATGTCACCAGGAAAAGCTCAGCCCACGGGGGAAAACCCTCCGCTGAGTGACACCCGTGACATTCCGTCGAAATTATTTTAAGAACATGGAGAAGAGTTGGGAATAACATTTAAGGACTGCATGTGCCGTACAAACCTTTTGTACATGCGTTTATATGTCTTTTTGAATTTGTCTGACATTATTGAAAGAAAGAAAGAAAAGTGCAATAGTTCTGCCATGTCCTCTTAAATCATTATGACCTCTGGGAGAGCAGTGAACACAACAAACGAACAAAAAAAAACAACCTGAAAAAGGTTTTTGATGTTCAACAAGCATGTCGTCTTTTAAAATTTAACATTTTCCCGTTGGGCAAAAAATGAGAATATATAACTGGTTGCTTCCTGTATTCTTTTTTCCAACCTTCACTTAAGGAGTATTTCAGCATTTGGGAAAATGTGGTTATTCAGAGAGGAACAATACCTCTCGTGTCTAGATACTAAAAATAAGAAAACAGCCAGTAGGTTAGCCTAGCTTAGCATAAGACTGGAGACAGGGGGACTAAGCTAGTCTGGTACAATCCAAAGGTAAAAAGGTCCACCACCAATCTCACTAATCAATACGTTATATTTCATTACATCTTAGAAATGAATGTATTTCACTTGAGAAAATGTACATAATGAAATTACAGCTTTCTTTGTGACGCCAATAAGTAGTCACACAGTATTGATACATGTCAGTAACAATTTATCATTATGTGTCATAAAGGTAGTAGTTATTGCAGGAATGTATTGGTGTCCATTTGTCTCTCCAGCTTTAACTGTACCGGACAGAAATAATAGGAATGCCTGATATGAGCCAGGAGACTCTGAATCTGCCGGATTGGCGTCCTACCTCGCCCTCCATCAACTTCAAAAGGGAAAGTAATTAATAGGCAGATGCTGCACATGTGTCCCTCTTCATTAACTGTCAGATGAGGAAAGGGGTTGATGTAAGGTTTCCCTGTTGGTACACTGAGTAGTTGTTTTTGAAGTAAATACATTTTTCCCTTTTTCGCCTAATTATTTATTCCAATGGAACAAAATCATCTCTTTGAAGGCAGTTCAGCATCAAACGGTGTGGCTAAAGCAGTTCACGGAATATATATTGAATGTTGATAGCGTAATGTTAACTAACTAGCTCATTCGAAGGTTGGGCATTGTTTTTGACAATGCCCACGATGGGCCCCAGTCTCTGCTTTAAAGACGTGCCGAAGTTACTTAGAGATGCTTTTATGTTTGAAAGGCATGACAGCTCGTTCGGCTTACAGATGTGCTCGGCTCAGACTGATTTTGTGCTTAAACTAGCTATCAAACAATGATCGTCTCATCTCGTCACATGATCAAATAGAGGCTTGATATTGGACATCGTCAACATTCATATTACCCCAAAATCATCACTGCATATCTGTTTTTGAGAAAAATACCAAAGAAAAGATGATATACTATTATTAGTCATGTAGTATTATAGTTTTTAAAGTGTATATAAAATAAACTTATCATTTTGTTATAGATTGCTACCAACTACATTTTTTTTTTATTTTATTTTTTTTTATAAATAACATGACGGAAATGGGTTTTTATTTACAAAGGCATATATTGCAAATGGACCCGACCTGACAGATGGTCTGTGATACAGAACCACAGTGAAGCAGTCACTGGAGAATCTTTAGAAAAGTGCAGACACTCAAAAAATGACAGGTAATTGGTTGAAACATCTGTCAATCAAACTCTTGCCGAAACGGGTCCAGGGAGAAGCACGAAAACATCTTTTCCATCAATAAAATCATACACATGCTGCGGACGGTAGCTCCCATGAAATTCATTACATGTTTTGTCTTAATCCGTGTTCATTACTACAGCACACATGTCATATGGCAGAATACATTCGTCAACATCGGACCTTGAGACAGTCAACGGCGATGGCCAACCAACCAGCCCGACCTGCCGTACTAAACGCCGTCGAGTTGCCCCGGGGTGGAAAGGGAGGAGAGCCGAGATTGAAGCTAAGCTAACCCAGATAGCACCTGAGGCTACTTCACTACCCAGCCTATAGAAAATAGCAAATGGCAGGATTTCTAAAGTGCAGTGATTTCATCTCTGACCACTGACGTATCACCGAGGCGGTAACGTGCATTACCTGCAAGGGCCCAGTTCTCTGTCCATCATATTGCGGTAGAACCCGTTCTCTTTACAGCCCCCCAAACCCTGAGGGCCCCAGTGCAACAACACTGCCTGCTACTGTCTCCATTTACGCCCGATGCACACGTCCCTTTTACATTATCTAGCTTATGTGATTTCTTATATGTCTGACAGAAGAAAACAGAAAGCAAACAAACTAAAGAAAAGAGAGGAGCAGCAGACATGTCAGTCTCACTGAGGTAGATATTTCATAAGGCGCCGTGAACTGTCCTGTAATGAAACCTTGGAAGATGGACTGCTGAGCCTGAGGCCGATAACACACCACTGATGGAGCGAGGCGAGCAGCCACTGGTGGGGAACAGGTGTCGTTGGGGCCGAGTAAAGAGAATACCCTAGTGGGCACTGCATCTCTGCAACTGCATGGGAGTTATAGAAGCAATAATAAGTAACCCTTTAGGTTTGTGATTAATCAGTGTGATAGCAGAGATCTGTGCGGCACAATCACCAGGGGCGAATGATCAGCAGCTGACGGGGCTGCTTCGCTATTGCTTTGCCTTTGATGGGATAATAAGCCGAGGGGTTCCCAGGATAGTAGTGAAGGTGAGGGAAGGTGGATGGCTTCCATCCTGATCAGATTCCCAGTTTGTACTTATTATCTTGACACCTGATCCTTCAAAGCGGGCATCGACCTGGAGCCCCAGACAGTTAGTGTGGCGAAGCCTACCTTCTGGCAATTATTGTGAAATAATGTCATAAAATGTTCATTTGTTTGCTGAAGCTGTATGAACCACAGCATTACTCAATTTTTATATTTTAGCATTCTTCAGAAGTGCTTCTGAATGCTGTGATTGGTCGGCTATGTGGTGGTGGGAAATGAAGTCGGGGTTGAGCTTTTTGTTCTTCATGCAACACAATGAATGCCTTCCAGGAGAGAGTCCATATCATCGTATTTAACAAGTATCAGGTCTTCCTCCTCTCTACGACAGCCTGCTTTTCACTCTGCCTTCCAGTGTGGGCATTGGGAACAGACGTTAACCTGATATTTAAATCCGAGAACCGGACAAAGCTTGTACCTGCAGCTATTTTTTGGGTTATTGCTTCCTCAATCAGAATTTCAGAATTTTAAAAAACAGGCATGCTTTGCCATCAATTAGGGGGGAACCAATGCAAAAGGTTTCATTAACTTTCATTCTCTCTCCTGTCCATCAGGGGGCGACTCCTCTGGTTGTATAGAAGTCTATGAGAAAATGACTCTACTTCTCTCTTGATTTATTCCCTCAGTAAACATTGTAAACATGAGTTTATGGTCTCAATCTCTAGTTTCAAGTCTTCTTCAATACAGCATGATGTTCATTTAGTAAATGATGCTCCATTTAGAGTCAAACAGACCATAAAGCAGGTTAGGCTTTTTGATTGACAGGTCGCTATCACAATGTCTGTTCACTGGTTGCAAAAACAAGATGCCGACGGAAAAAATGCCGAACTCGAGGTTTCAAAACTGTAGTCCACAAACCAATAGGTGGCATCCTGGTAACCACGTCCACTTGTTATTACAGTCCATGGTGACAATACACTGCTGTCAGCTACCAGCATGTAACACTATAGCATCTCAAAATACTTCATGATCTGCAACACCGGTGAGTATATCAAATTCACTCTTTCCCCACCATCAGCCAGATGGATTTGGTTGGCAAGCTTGTGTATTTCCCAGTTGAACCTGACAACAGTCCAAACAGAGCAAAACGTCAATGGAAATATGTCTTCATTTTCTGTTTTATACACATTATCCTTGACAGGAGATAGATTTAGATTCCTGCTGAGCAACAGAGAGAAATGAAGAGCAAGAAAGAGTTTCGCTTTAGTGAACCAATAGAAATACTTTATTTTATTTCAAATCCAAAGGGGCTTTGTTTGGCAAGAAAGCTTAGTTCCAGAATACTAGTCTGCAAATTCAGTCCACCTAATCTCCTGTGATTGAGCAGTAAGAGGAAGAGGGATGAGACAGGACAGGAGCATCCAGCCATCACATCAAGGACCGCGGGGATAAATCTCGGTGTCTGTGACCTGCGACAGCCTCGAGTCCATCCATGTCAAGCATCATCTCTGTCCAGAGTAACTTTAAAATTAAAAAAGTCAACTTTGTGAGTCTTGAGAAAGGTTTGACAGGCATGAAGCCTCAACGGTTCGTGCAGGGAACATTGTGAGCTGTCTATAACACATGCTGAAAGAGTCTAAAATCAATTCATACCGACTATACAGCAAAAAAAAAAAAAAGAAACATAATGAAAGGGGCTGAAGTGCAGGCTTTGTTTGATATTTCCACGAGTGGTTGAATAGAGGAGAGCAACAATTTACACAATTTAATCTTCTTTAGTCTGAAATAAAGTCTGCTGACAGCTGACTGTAGAGGCATACTCGCTAGCATAACACATTGCTGGGTGATAGAGTGACCTGACAGTCTGGAAGGAGAATGCAGACTTAGCTCATGGGACCAAACATTGGTAGACAACAGAAGTGAGTCAGTGCAACAGTGTTGACTAGTTATTGTGTCAATGTCTGTTGTGGACAGAAGCAGAGAGGCCTGTTACGGATGTGCAGATTTTCAGGGTCATTTGACTAGTACAGAAGAAAATGGTCAATGTTGATAGTTGTCATGGTGTCAACACATGTCATTGTGGCTGTAAATATCCAATAATAATATTTCCACCAAGCTTTAATGCTTGCAGAAAAATAGGCATAAAAACTCATTTCTGGGACTCATTGCTGCAGAACTCTATGGAGCTGAAGGTGGAGAGAAATTGTAAAACCAGGACAACACAAACTGTCCATTTAAGACAGTCATTTGCAAGAAGTACAGACAACTTTTTAACAGTTCATACAGTACGTTGATCAATATAAAGATTAGATTTTATTTCTTTTTTTTTTTTTACGATTAATTAAATGGGCTTTCTGCCTTTATCATAGTACAGCCAAAGATGGACAGGAAAGAAAGGGAACAACGTGTAGGTAAGGGCCACAGGTCGGATTCGAACCCCAGTCTCTGCTAAGGTCTCAGCCTACAGGTGAGCTACAAGGGCACCCTATGAGCATCTGACTTTTGATGTGGGTATTACTGTTGCATGTAATCCTATTCTGGATCAGTGTCGAGTCATGAATAAACAGAGGGAAACTGTATTTTTGAGATGAATTGAAAGAAGCAAGCGGTTTGCATTGCAATATTGAAACAGGTTAACATTCCTAAAGCATAGTTTTGCATTGCTAACCTTCTTAGCACGCTATCATACAAACCGCATCAGAAGACGTGTGAAGGTACACGGAGCTAAGGCAATCTTTGCTCATTTCCATTTTCTGTCTGTAAGGAAATAAACATTCATGGCTCCCCTGCTGGGAGATTGTAGTTTCTTGTGAGGGATGTTATGATCCCTCAAAAGGGGTTTCAGATCAATAGTTGTAAGCAGAAACATTATTTTCTAGGCTCAGAAATGATGTTTCTGTGATGTGACATGTGAATTGAATTCCCACTAGCGGTGCCTGGCTAGATCGTGCTTCAGATCAAACACAAGGGGTTTTGTTCCTCAGTGGGAAGATGTTCTTGTCCTTGCGTCTACTCTCATGACTTGTACTGGATGGTTCAGGGGTGGAATTTTGTCACGTTGAAGCAGGAAACATAATCGTGGAAGAGTCTGAATTCCATCCATCACATATCGGCAGGTGAAAAGAAGCTGTTGGCGGCACATGCTTCACGTGTGTGAGGGCCAACATTACAGTCACCCCCGACACAGACTGCAGTCCAAAGAGATGCTCCGAAACTGGATGAAAAACGGGTTTAAATTCCAAAATAAGTACAACACACACGTGTAGACACCTGAAAAAGTCATTGACCTTGTCTTGATCCTCCTCTGGACCCGTGCGTCAGTGTTAATATGCTAATTTACTTGAACAAACAAATCAATAGTAGTTTGAATAGATTGATTGTTAATGTTTACCTGCAGCTCTCCTGCTCTGTTTGAGCGTTGCTCTTGCCATGTAGAGGTCAGCAACAGAACCCAACAGAATACTTTTAGAGCTGTGTTCTAAACAGTGGGTACCAATGAGTCCAACATTATGAATTAAAAAAAATAAATCAACAGCAAAAGAAGAACAGACTACTTTAGTAGAACAGATGATGCTGTACTCTGGAAGTTGGTGTATATATGTTTTATCCGTGACAAAGTCTGTTGGTTACTTTGGTGATCATATGACTTGTCTTTTGCTTTCTTTTTTGACTGAAATATAAGGGTTGGATGGATTGCCATGACGAGTCAGAATAACTTTGGTGATACTCTTACTTTTCCATCTAGCGCAATCATCAGGTCAACATTTTAAAGTGTCCAATACTCTGGTTTGTCACCAAATACCCGCAGAACTAATGACATTCCCATTAGCATGCTAGCGTGTTTACGTTAGTGGGGCGGCTGTGGCGTAGTGGAGAGCAAGGTAGTTCTCCAATCAGAGGGTCGGTGGTTCGATACCCGGCTTTGGCAGTCGATGTGTCCTTGGGCAAGACACTTAACCCCAAGTTGCTCCTGAAGGCTTGCCATCGGTGTGGACTGGATGATGAATGTTAGTTAGAGTCTGATGGTGGCAGCTTGATGGTAGCCTGTCATCAGTGTGTGAATGGGTGAATGATATGTAATATACTACTGACTGTAAGTCGCTTTGGATAAAAGTGTCTGCTAAATGACTGTAATGTAATGTAATGTAATGTAGCATTGGGCTAAAAGCATTGCTGTGTCCAAGTACAGCCTCGCCGAGCCGCTAGCATCTTGTTTCATGAACCCAGAGGCACTCAGATGCCCTCTTGGACCACAAGGTTCTCCTTTTCCCTCTGGTTTCACCTCCTTTAGTTGTTGCCAAATATATTCTATTGGGGTAAGAACAATGAGACGTGGGAATGCCAGAAGAGGATAGAAAAAAAGTTGGAGATAAAGACATCAAAGTGGTTACCAACACAAGAATAGGCAGAGAGAGAGAGAGAGAGCAGGAGAAGTTGGAGATGAATGGAGTGCTGCTGGCTGATCAATCCTCAGGGCTTAATTATCGTCTTCCTCTCCCTCACATTGTTCTATCCATCAGGAGGATAGAACACAGCCTGGAGAACCAGAACCAATCTTCCTCGCCACATTCAGAATTAAACTTTTATTGCTATACTTACCACGGAGCTTTTGTCAATTCTACTTTCACTTCAACTGTATTGTTCTTTGATAATGCAGCAATTTACAATTAGTGAACGCAAGATAAGATGGGGGAAAGTTTCCCTTCTGTGATTTGATTGAATTAAATATAAATGATTTCCGAACTGTCTCTAAATTATGCAGCTAAGTCAGCAGTTTGGGGGCAAATGAATGGTTATTAATTGTTCAAATCAGCAGTCATTTATTTAATCATGTATAATGATGTGCAAGCAGGGAAACCTGCTTAGAACGATATTTTTTTTTGTTCCTCTTTGTCGCCCCTTGCGTTGTATTAAAAATGTGAATGTTGCCCTGATCTTTTTGCTTTTTACCCCTGAGACTAGGCTGCGAGCATGAATCAAGATAGCAGCTTTGGAACGGCACTGGTTTGGAGATAGCGGCACACAGCTTAGACCACACTCCGTCTCAATATTGTCTGTTTACCCCTAACTTTATCTTCATTATTTGTCGCAGCTTGGATTCACTGATAAGATGTATGAATGTGATACACAGGTTTGATACGATTCTGTGCCAAGATGCACTGGTCTCTTTTCTTCTTCGATTACGCTTTTCATCTTGTGCTTATTCTCTTGACTGCTTTATTCCAGTGTAGAGATTCATGCGACCGTAAGGCACAGATGTGGCCATATTAATTGACTGTACCACTAATTCATCACATGCGCCAATATCTTAATCATCATTTTGAAACATCACAGATTAACAATGATTGATTAATTGTGCTCATATGGAATCAGACTTTCAAGGTGCTTTACGATCGAGGATAAAGAAAAAGGAAATTAACTGTTGTACAATTAAAGAACATTTTGCTCTCAAAAGCAATTAATTAAAATTAATGAATGCCTTTCATTATTTTTTTTTACAGTCTGCAAACAATTATATCTTAATCAGTGAAATTGGCGAACAGCCTGAATAAACTGGATCTTTATTGAGAAGATTACATCTCTCACACCTTTTATTTCTTCTCCGCCTCATCATTTCACCCACATCTGTTCTAGAAAACTGTGTGTGTGTGTGTTCACCTGGTCTGAAGTTCTCACCACACATTCTTCTTCTGTAAAACACCAGTTGACGTGTGTGGGAGTAGGGTGTGCATTGTTTATACATCTGGCCCCGGGTGAGTCAGGAGCACATCACTCTGAAGACAAATAAGTCTGCCGTCACGCTAGCGGCTCTTTGCTGTACGTATATTAATGTCAACATGCTGATGTTTAGCGGGTATAATGTTTAGTGTGTTCTCCATCTTAGTCCAGTGGTTCCATGGTGTGTAGTGGTTCAATGATGTAGGGGTCCGGACTTTGAAGCAAGTAATCCAAATTCAAATCTAAATTTAAGCAAAAACAGACAATTTTGTCACATAGATTAGCTGTAAACACTGACTGGTGCATGGTAGCCCCTACCATCAGTGTATGAAGACTAGAAAAGTGCTATAAAAGTACAGTCCACTTACCATTATGTTTGCTTATTAGCAGGAAACATTAGTAAAGCTGAGGCTGACTGGGAAAGTCATTCGTTTTGCAGGTATTTGGTTAAACCAAAGTATTGAACACGTTAAAATGCTGATGAATAATTTTGATTCTTAAAAGTGACGACAATGCAGAAGTGCCTAAATGCACCATTCTTTATAACGGCCAGCAGGGGGCGACTCCTCTGGTTGTGTAGAAGTCTATGAGAAAATGACTCTACTTCTCTCTTGATTTATTCCCTCAGTAAACATTGTAAACATGAGTTTATGGTCTCAATCTCTAGTTTCAAGTCTTCTTCAATACAGCATGATGTTCATTTAGTAAATGATGCTCCATTTAGAGTCAAACAGACCATAAAGCAGGGGATGCTTTAGGGGCGGGGCTACCTTGCAAATGAAAGGTCTCTACCACGGCTTTGTCCAGTCTGGGAGTTGTCCGTGTTGTGTTAGACAACTTTAAGACTTTCACAGTGTGTTTTCACTTCATGAACATTAATTGTAACATTTTGGTCACCTAAAATTGTCTTATTTTGGTTTACTTAGCTCCGCCCTCTTGTGTCACTTCTGGTTCCAGAAAAACAAGATGGCAACGGCCAAAACTCCAAACTCGAAGCTACAAACCAAAGTGTTTGCCTGTCACTGGAGTAAGATTTTCCCGGCTGTCCTGCATCATGTAGCAATGATGACGGAAGAAGACACCATTGAGACTCTCAGATCATGAGTTACCGGTCAGTGCACATGACTTCACGCTTACAGTCCTTGGTTTGCTGCGATAACAGAAATCAAAGGATTGTTTTTTCCCCTCAGTCCTCATGGAAAAAACCCAGGTGTGAAAAGGTTTTTGCATTGCTATCGTTTGTTCATATTGCATTGTAGTAAACACATTTTCAACATCAGTGGCCCTTGTTGGACTGAAAGCCCGAACATCTCCACCTACATCCCTAACCTGTGCAGCCATTGTGGTCACATTTGTGTTTTTGAGGTTTACCCCACTTTAAACTATTAAAGATTTAGTATACTCTTTGAGTATATATCCTCAGAGGATGTATAGTACAGTATATCCTGCTTGCCTTCAGAAAAAAAAACCACATTCATTGACATGCTCCACTTCTGTACAACATCAGACGACAAACGTGTGAAGACAAATTCAATAAGCCCAGGGGACTGCTGCAGAGAGCCCATATGCGTGCTTTCCCACTTGTAAAAGTCGCTGAACATAAGCCTCAGAAAATGGCTAAAACTTCTCTCTCACTCTCTCTCTCTCTCTCTCTCTGGGAAACTCTGCTGCAGAAGCCAGGAAGAAAACACTCAGTGGCAGAGGCAGCGCTGCTCTGTAACTTGCCCCTAAGACATGCAAATATAAACAATAACTATCTTATGAGTGCATCTGCAAGAATGTGTGTGTTCCTCTTTCTGTGTGGGTGTTTGTGTGTGAATAAACTATTAGCACATCATGAACCAGAGTGCTGCCAGGAAGGGAGAGGTAGAGGAGAATGTGGTGGGACGAGAAGCTGTAAAGAAGATGAGGGAGAGAGCTTAGAGGGGGAGGGAAGGGAAGGGGGGGGGTTGAATAAACTGAATTTGATTATGAAGAAGATAAAGAAACAAGCCGGGCCACTGGGAAAAGGAGAAGAGGAGGAGATGTATTAGGAGGAGATGATGGCACGAAAAAAAAAAAAAAAACACCTCCATTGCTCTGCTGAACGAAAGTGGGTGAGAGCAGAGAGTGAAGGAAAGAGGTGGGAGACAGGTGACGATTGAGGGAGGAGGGAAGACAGGAGGTGAGGAGGAAGGAGGCAGAGGGGAGAAGAGGGTTTGAGGGCCCCACCACCTCTCCAGTATAGGAGCAAGACAGAATTTATAGTTGTTTAGCATATTGGTGTTGTTTCATGCGTCTTTATGGCCCTTTCGTGTCTCTTTATAGTTGTTTTATTTCACTTTGTAATTGTTGTTTTTTAGTCTCTTTTCAGTCATTTCTTTCCGTTTATGGTTATTTTGTTCTTTTCTTAATCGTTGTAAGTATCCCTGAGTCTCTTTGCAGCTGTTTCACATCACTATGAAGTTGCTTTGGTCCCTTTGTAGTCGTTTCATGTTTCTTTGTGGTCAAGGCCGGGGGGGGCAAACCTGACACTATGGGCCCCTGGGCCGTTGCCTGGTCGGCTTATTTAGTAATCAATCCGTGGCATTTCCACACTTAGAAAACTGAAATATTGTATTAACCTGCGTTTTAAACGACCACACTCAGAAAACCTCATGTTATATAGAAACCAATAGCAAATAACGAATATCAACGTATTCTGAGCGGTCTCTGAGATGACCAGTTAATCATGGAGAACTGCTATTATTAGCACATTTGTCTGATTGCTGCAGAAGAAACTCAACTTTTCATTTCAAAGCACAGCCTCATCCTCAGGGATTTAATGCCAATCCATCCAGTATTTCAGTCTGGACTAAAGCTGTGAGCCCACCATTGTAATCATTATAGCCATACTGCTAGCATGCCTACAAATCACTTTCACAATCACTGAAGTAAACACAGAGATATTCTGACCATTACTTTGGGTCATGTTACAAAAATGCGGGGTCCTACACTTCCCAGAATGCAACTTGATAGCATCACTTCATAAGAGACACTATTTATTCGGGATGTTATCACTGCCTCGTCAATGCTCGTGTACATGTATTTCAAACCCAACGTTCCCAGTTTGAAACCGGACTTCTGTTTTAATCTGCAGGCCCAATGCACAATAACTCTGATGACTTCACTCCAGATATTATTTCAGAGGTTGTAAAGCTAGATCTACAGAAACAGAACACATTATACAAGTGTTTTCACAGACTCTCTGCTTCCCCCTCAGAAATCACACTTCTCTTGATGTGTAAAATCGGTGGTTTCCCCTTTTTGGGCAGTTGGCTGAAGCAGAAAAAGAGAATCTGGAGCCAGTGCTGAGGGCCAATCACAAAACTCTAATGGTGTCGGCAACGGAACGGCATCACAGAGGAAGCTGTGACACACTCGCCAATGAGGAGCTAACGAAGCAGCTGTGAGAGAGATGAAGGCTGCTGGGTGTAGCGGGAGCAGCAAAGCCAGAAGGTCCCGAGGCGGCGGAAGGTGACACTGTGGTGTCTAAGTTAGAGCATTGCAAATGTCAATGGAGCTATACCGGGTAGTAATGGGTAAAGCTTGTGTGAATGAGTGGCAAACCTGCAGAGCGTGCTGGACTGGATCCATGCTCAATGCAAGGAGTCCTGCAGCAGATACCAACAGATTTCACCAGTTGGTGGAACCACTCAACTATTCTGTGCAGTCGCTTACTATTTTAGGAGGTGCACATAGAGGTGGGTGATATGGAAATATCCATCTACCCCCATATAGGTAATTTCATATTTCCAAACGGCGTACATCATGATATAGCAATTCAATAAATAAATAGACCATATGAAATAACCACATGGTAATGCCTATTTTATTATACTTTTTGTGAATCCTTAGAGAGTATTTTCTCATTTAATTAAGAACTTTCTCACAAAATTACATTTTATATGAAATTTGAGTAAGTATGTGATTGTTATTAACAGTTTATAAAAAGTAAATGTGTATCAGGATGATGATTATTACTTCATCTGTTTTTTTGTACAAATATTTGATTTAATGATTGCTGTAGGGATGTAATGACAATTTGAACAAATATTATAAAAAAGTGTATCCAAAATATATTACCCAACCTAGCTTTAATCTTTGAGGACACTGTATGCTACTGGCAGTGGGTTGACCCTACCAGTAGATTACAAGTAGTAATTATAGATCAATTGTATAGGCACAACTGCTGTGGCAAAAGGGACAGAACTTTTACTTCTAACATGTTTTTTGAAAGCAAATCTTCAGGAGATGACGATTCATTGCATTTTTTGTTGCAGGTTCTCAAACAGTTTGTGTCTACTTGAATCTGGGAGTAGAGCCGTTTACCAGCAAGTTAATGAAAATGACAAAAAATAGATCAAAAGAGCCCTCTTGAGTTGCACATTCATAAGCAGTCAAGCAGGATTCCAAAAACACCGAAAACCTCTACACGCTGCTAAAACATTAATGATCCCCCATCGTTCCTCTCCTCCCACTTAGATACAGTCAAGCTCACTGCGAGTCACTGGAATACCAAACAGGAGCCAAAAGCCCTTCATGCTCATCAAAAAAAGCCTCTTCGGCACCATCTAACCATGAGACGGAGAAAAGGAAGGGGTGGAGGTGGGCTGGAGGGTGTTATCAATGGGAGGAGAAGGTCTGACAGTCAACACATCTCAGTCACACTCGCCATCACTGCTCCACATGTGACAAGTATGAGAGATCTGGTGTCAAACGAGGGACGGAGGACTCCCTCTGACAGCCGACGGGCTCGTAGGACCGTTTGATGGGAACAAATTACACCTCGGCAGACTTCAAAGGCCGTCTTGTTAGCTGATTGGTGTCATTATGTTATGTAGTACATCAGCTATAGCGAGGAAGGGAGTCCTCCGGGCGAATCTGCTCACATGGTAATTATTGTGTTAAGATAATGATGGGCCATGGAGCGACATCAAAGCCAGACATGATGAAGATAGAGAGGGTTCACTTAGAAAAGAACACACGCTTCTTCTTTTTTTTCCTTCTATTTTTGTCAATTTTAAAAGTGTACAGTAAATTAAGTTTAGCAGTCTAAGTTGCTTCAGTTATCAACCGTGGTGAGATTTGCACAACCAACCAAACATCTTCATCAGCAAGAATCAAAGCGACACTTCAGTCGTAACCAGGAGGCAACCTCTGGTTCTGCTGAGTGAAGCCGATGAGGAAGTGTCTTAACGCTTGCATTCTCTCTCCTGTCCATCAGGGGGCGACTCCTCTGGTTGTATAGAAGTCTATGAGAAAATGACTCTACTTCTCTCTTGATTTATTCCCTCAGTAAACATTGTAAACATGAGTTTATGGTCTCAATCTCCAGTTTCAAGTCTTCTTCAATACAGCATGATGTTCATTTAGTAAATGATGCTCCATTTAGAGTCAAACAGACCATAAAGTGGAGTTCGCTTTAGTGCAAGCTTACTGTGATTGACAGGTCACTGTCGTTACTAGAGCCGTATCCGGCGTCTTAACGTCACTCCGTGGAATTCCAGATATGATAACTTCCGTTCATTGGTTGCAATAAAGCTAAGATGGCGAAGGCTTCATAATGGCAGTCCACAAATAGTCTTATATATAATACAACTTTTTTCATATGCAACAAACTTTCTTTTCTTTGTCAAATATGAATACAACTTATTATGGTAACCAAGCCAACTACATCCAAGAACCAGCTGTTGTCAACACACCTCTATGTGGAAACAATTTGCTAAATGTATTGCTCCAAAAAAATAATAATGCGATTAAAAAGGAAGAACAACATCAGCTTATTGAAGTTGGGTGAAATAAATCTGATGTGGTAAATGGGGCATGAAGAGGTGGAGGACTGATAAACAGGACTCGAGGAGGATCAGTTGATGAATGCATGACAAAGATAATAGAAATAGTAAGTCTGTAAATCAAGTCTCCTAAAGAAAAGGATGATAAGGAAAAGCATCAGAAAGAGGATGAAATTATAAATGAATTATTTTGGGGATTTAGAGACATTGTTTTTAGCGACTTCAAAGCTAAACTACAATGCCAATAGTTTGTCGGCTCCATTTTCTTTTCAGACAGTTATTTTTCTAGCATTATGGATCGGTCCACCACATGAATCCAGACATTCATGATCTATTACGAGCAAGTTATTTGTAAAATTTCCCAAATTTTGAAGAGCATAACAGGCAAAATGCCATAAAACCAACCTCCACAATGCTGAGGAGGGATTTGATTCAACTGTAAACTCATATCTCATATTCATGGCCTACTTTAGTAGTCGACCAAGCGCCGCGACCGCTAGCTGAGCCTACACGCCCAACGCGCCGGCGACGATGACGCCATTTTCTGGTATGCGTGCCGGCCATTTGAGGATAAACTACGCTCAACACTCTGTGGTTCACACTAGCACAGTTTCACAAGCGTAACGGGGCAACTACGTTGGCCTGAAGGCAACATACAAACATGAAAGTCTCCCCCTGGAGCCACTGGCTGGTTTGTCTGTTCTGGGCTTCTGTAGAAAACATGGCAATGCAACATGGTGGACTCTGTGAAGACAACCCACTCCCTTTGAAGGTATGAAGGGCTCATTTTAAGCTAAGGAAAACACAACAATTCCTAATTCCAGGTGATTATACACTAATGAAAAAATAGTGATGAATATCATATATAATAATGTCTGCCAATAAAACCCCTGAAATGCTACACAATGGCCCTCTAAAAGGTCTTTTTTTAATTATTACCCTCTTTTATCTGTTGTTTTTTCCAGTAAATCCCATGTATCACCAACATATACCATGTTCCCACACAGTAGTCCAATGAAAGGCACTGCCCCCCCCTTAGGCTACAGAACAGCTCCTATAGTCACTGATGAAGTGCCTTGCTCAGGGGCACCATCGCTGGCAGGCCTTCAGGGCTAGAACATAAATCAAGCACTTCTCCTCTGTCACATTTTCCCAAACGGCCCATCAGTTTGAAGCCTCAGTACTTATCATCACAAAGCAGAGCCTCCTCCAACCACTGCCTCATGCAACTTTTAAATGTTTATTAAAGCATAATGCATTCAAATTGCAGCACCAGAAATAGCACCTCTTACTTTGTAGAGGTAGCGCACGTTGTGAACACCCTGGCTTTGCTTCGATGGTCTGATTCAAACATTTCTTTTCAATGATTGAACGGTCTGTCTGCACCATAACTTATTTCTTGGTAGAAACCAGCTGATTTGATTCAAAAGTTGTCACACAAACAGACGGATCGTCGTTTATTCCGTCAGCGAGTGTCTCTGGCAGCCATGTGTGTTGGAGTTATTTGTTTAGGGACCTTGGCGCCAGGGAAAGGACAAAATGAAGGATGAGTTTTAGAGCACTGCCAGTTTCTTTCTCTTGAAGGACTTCAGGTGTTGTGGTTGTTTCTGTTTTTGTCTTTTTCCAGTGGCTGCTTTGACTCAGTGAGAGCAAGTTTTGTGTGGATCTTGTGAGACCAGCGGCCTTTTCATCTGGAGGTGGATTCATCTGAAGGCTTTGTGGTGCTTTTTTTCTTGGGTGATTAATTCTACACGTCTATATATTTTTTCAAACACATTTTTTTGGCATGAGTTCTTTCACACAGAACGTGAATATTAAACGGCTAAAATAAAATGATGTCTTTTTTTTTTCAGACTGCGAATAAAAAGGTATTGACCAACCACGTTTGTAACGGACATATTCAATACGTACAGTGTTGGAGGTTACTTTCTCACAGTGAAGCCAGCACTATCAAATATATTCAATGTTTTAAGCACACATCTATGAAATCATTTTATCGATAATACGATTTAATTATAGACTAAAAAAGATATTCTGCAAGGTGAAATGTATAAAAACACATAAGTAGAACAGAATAAATTGTAGTGACCGTACAAAACACAATATCCACATATTAAAAGTTAATGTAAGGCTATATATATATATATATAAGTGTGGGAATCTTCTTTTTTTAAATGCATGAGGCTGTCATTTTTCTCTGATTGTGAACTATTAGAACTATGTGATGCACGTTAAAAGGTGAAAGTAACGTCTGCTGTCATAGAGAGAAGAAAAGTAGTTCATGTCTAATGAGGTCTCTGATGGAAATATTTTTGTTTTTATATTTCACTCGGAGCTAAATAACAGAGGGTACAGTTTTTTATTCCCGGTTATCATCACAACATCTGATCTTATTCCGAGCTGCTGTGATGGATTAAAAGGTGTTTTAAAAGTACTCCACGCCTCAGTTTGTTAGAGTCTCTGTTTTAAAAGTTGACATGTGGAAAGCTTGAACACTGGAGTGATTCTGCAGCGAGGCAAAGCTCATTCAAAAGCGTTTCATCCCCACCTTCTGATAACGTAAAAACATAAAAGGCTCCTTCTAGAGCCATTGTTAAGTTTGTCCCTTCTGGTCTGCTGTAGAAACAACATGGCTGACTCCGTGGATATAAATGGCTTTTTCTAAGATAACAAAAACAATACATACAACAGTTGTGAATATTATATTTCATTTCTGCCTATTAATACCCCTAAATGTTACACACTGCTCCTTTAATTGCACCTGGATATATGTGTTGGAGGGAAGAAATCTCTCCTTAAAGATTTGAAACGTGGGAAATGTATGAATTATTTCATTTTTCTTTTCATGTCAAAATTTTGAGAAACATGTGGCTATTATTTAGGCTGAGGCAACTCAGCGGCCTATTTAATTACCAATATACGTTGATTTGCATATCTCACGTCGGGCTTGCCACAATACATTTTTCCTGCATATACAAAGCTAAAATATAGAATACAAACAGTCTTGCAAGTAAGAGAAAACACTAATTACCCAACCTTAAAAAAAATACTAAAGAGATGGCTTGAAGCAAACCAAACCTGCAATCTAGAGTAATCAGACTACATCATCTCTGAACTTTTGTTGGATTCCCAGTTTGTATTTATTCCTGTCGCTCGATTTTTAAAGCACCACAACGGATGGGGAAGTTTTGTATTTTTTGAATAAGTATATTTTTTTTGTTTTTACTATTCGAATATATATTCAAATTCTTCAACAACCCAAATACAGGTGCATGTATGCTGCATGTTGTCTGCATTTCACAGTGTGTGTGTTTGAGGATGAACGCAACAGCAAATCAGATCTGCCTAAGACATGAATGATGTGTGTGTGCTTTGAGTTCATCTGCAACTGTGTGTGTGTGTGTGTGTGTGTGTGTGTGTGTGTGTGTGTGTGTGTGTGTGTGTGTGTGTGTGTGTGTGTGTGCTCCTGTGATTGATCCTCGACTGCAGGGTGAACAAACAGACAACCAGAAAGAAACATATGCTCTCCTGCTCCAGGCTTCCTTTGATTGTAATGCACAAGTCAATATTCATGTCGACATTAGTTCCGCGTTGCCTAATTTGCTCACTCATTTAAACTCAACATCAAATAGAGGAGAGTTTTTGGAGACGCACAGACTTGCTGAGGAATCTGCCCCGTGCATTTATTAGGTGTCACGATCACAGGGAAACCAAAAACAGGCTTCAAGTATGATCAATGCAGCGCCGAAGCACTTCCACGGGCCTGAAGACGATGTACAACAGGAATCAAAGAGCGAACAGCAGACAGATCCGACACGGAGAATGATAACAACGGAAAAAATGGTCGGACGTGGTCACATTGACAGAAAACATGGCATTAAAAGAGAACAACTAATAATGATCAGACAGTTCAGTCAGAGACAACAGAAGGCGGAATGAAGACAAACAGTCTGAGACGCAAAGTCCATGAAGTTGCACCCAGTCATACAGAAGAAGAAACCCAAGAACATTTAACAATTACTCAGATGTTTAACTGCACTTCTGGGAGTTGAGTTAACAGCAGTAGAAGATGAATTCAGATCCTTTACTTAAACAACTTAGCGGCATATTAAATGAACGCAAGAAAACAATGTGACAATGTGTCGAGTGCGAATGCTCGGCTGGATCTGCAGCTCCCCTCGGCTTCTACAGAGCTTTAGGCTGACTTTAAGCTCACTATCTTCACTGTTCTGTTCACTCTCACTGTTCTGGTTCACTCTCACTGTTCTGGTTCACTCTCACTCTTCTGGTTCACTCTCACCGTTCTGGTTCACTCTCACTATTCTGGTTCACTCTCACTGTTCTGGTTCACTCTCACTCTTCTGGTTCACTCTCAGTCCTGCTTCACTCTCACTGTTCTGGTTCACTCTCACTCTTCTGGTTCACTCTCACTCTTCTGGTTCACTCTCACTCTTCTGGTTCACTCTCACCCTTCTGGTTCACTCTCACTCTTCTGGTTCACTCTCACTGTTCTGGTTCACTCTCACTGTTCTGGTTCACTCACACTCTTCTGGTTCACATTCTGGTTCACTCTTCTGGTTTACTCTCACTCTTCTGGTTCACTCTCACTCTTGTGGTTCACTCTCACCGTTCTGGTTCACTCTCACTGTTCTGGTTCACTCTCACTGTTCTGGTTCACTCTCACTCTTCTGGTTCACTCTCACTGTTCTGGTTCACTCTCACTGTTCTGGTTCACTCTCACTCTTGTGGTTCACTCTCACTGTTTTTATGCTCTTGATGATGTCATCAATGATGTCATGGGATAAACCCAGTGTGCAGGGGTTGAATATATTATGCTGATTATTATTTATTTATTTTGAAATGATTAAGAAATTTACTAGCCAATATGGTGAGAAGTCTTGTTTGTGCCGTTGATGTCTATTGAAACAAATGACATGTCGTCACTAACTTCCCGAAGATGAAAGAGACTGACAACCCTGAATGAAGATTGGTTCTTCCTAGACTGATTGACAAAGGTCTATTTAAAGGTGTTGTTCTTTGTCAGAAGGGAGTATTTGTCAAAGTTTATCCGAGTTTAGTTCTCATCATTGAAGCCGAGTGAACTGTTAAATTGAGTGTTTTAACGTGGCACAGTTTGAATTAATTACCTTTTTTGCTTTTACTTGGACAAAGTTTATTTTGCTGTCCTCCCATCATCTTCCTTGACAATCTGTCCAGGCCTCCTCAAACCTCCTACTTGACTGTCTGGTATCCCAAGTGCTGGTAGTGCTTCTTTATGATGTTGAAAATCATCTTTTTGACTTTTTATCTGTCAACAACTCAATCCTTCCACCCCCTTGGATCATTATTCTGCAAAAATCTGTCACCGTCATACGTCATCACTGGATCGCCGACTGACCTGATTGACTTCTGTGAGTACAAATTGCATTTGTAATACATTTTGTTGATTGTTGTTGGATTATATTTAACTGGGGAAACAATCTGAGCTAAGCTTTTTGTTGGAACTATGAAACTGCAAATGAATCCAAACAAAACTTCTGGAACTACTTTTTTGAGATGGACTATTCTTGTTACTTTTCCTGTTTTAATGCACACTTTCACTGTCTCACAGATTTCTCATTATCATTGCCTTCAGAGTTGGTTGTTAGTGGTTCTTTTTGCTTGGCTATAGCACTCAGTGGTTTATACGATGTTGTTTATCTAGATCACTTTTAGCTCAAGGCCAGTCTCCTTAGAGTCCATATTAAAAAAAACCCAATAAAAACATCCATAAGATGGGCACAAAATCAACTATGCAATAAAATACAATCACAGTATATACACATACAAGTTTCAAATACACAAACACATCCGTATATGAATGTACATCATAAGAACCAACATCTGCATCCCATCAGTTATTTTATTCATAAGCACATGATTGTATGAGTCCTGTATTTCACTTTGCATCCTTGTTAATGTGTAATAATTGAAATCCGGTTGTGGGAAGAAACCAAGTACATTCACTTAAGTTCTGTAATTAAAGTACATTTTTTTAAAGCTTCTAAGAGAAACTTTCCTTTATGTTATGATTTTGGCGGTCCCTGTGGACAGAAGCGGTATTGAGGCTGGATCTGGTTCTGTCCATCATGGGCTCGTTGCTGCAGGAAGCCCGGTTCGAATCTTGAGCTAAATGAGTTGCTGGTGAAACGGGCATGACCAACTCAGTGGCAACGTTGACCAGCATTAAAAAGAATATAAATATTTGTATATAGAAAAAGACAATATTCCCACTGATGGTCTTGTTTACTTTTGTATGTCATACAGAAGCATGAGGAATGAATTGAGATTGATAGCAAGGTAGTTCTCCAATCAGAGGGTCGGTGGTTCGATACCCGGCTTCGGCAGTCGATGTGTCCTTGGGCAAGACACTTAACCCCAAGTTGCTCCTGAAGGCTTGCCATCGGTGTGGACTGGA
Source organism: Anoplopoma fimbria (assembly GCF_027596085.1). Taxonomy (NCBI): domain Eukaryota; kingdom Metazoa; phylum Chordata; class Actinopteri; order Perciformes; family Anoplopomatidae; genus Anoplopoma; species Anoplopoma fimbria. Next base: position 28,635,023 of record NC_072465.1, on the reverse strand, counting down.
TGATGAATGTTAGTTAGAGTCTGATGGTGGCACCTTGATGGTAGCCTGTCATCAGTGTGTGAATGGGTGAATGATATGTAATATACTACTGACTGTAAGTCGCTTTGGATAAAAGCGTCTGCTAAATGACTGGAATGTAATGTAATCATTTCCATTATTTTTGTTTATAATTTGCATAATTGATTTCCAGGGAGAAAATCACAAGCTACCCAGAACTAAAGAAAGTGGTTAAAATTAGCTAACAGCTGCAACATTAAATTGATGAACATATTAAATCATCAATTAAATGATTCGTTAATCAAAACAGCATTATGAGTACTTTTACTTTACTACTTATTTTGATGTTAATACTTTTCTACCTGAAGTATTTCCTCCACCACCATTTCTATCTCTTATCCTTGTATTTACTTTGTTGGTTCTTTTTCTCATTACTAACAATTTACCCTAAACTCTAATATTGTCCCATTATGTAGTGAAACTGTCTCATTCCTTTTTAAAACCAACATGTACGTGGGCTGAATGTTTTTATTGTTGTAAACAGTACATGCGTCTTGTGTGGTTAACCATAAACGAGAACAGACGACGATATTAGATGATAGAATACTGATAGTTTGACCTTTTTTTTTATAAAAAAACTAAAATGAAACCTGAGAAGTGCTGCCTCATTCTAATCTGAAAATACAGGAGCTAGAATAACAGTTGTATTTCTGTTATGGCAGAAACACAAAGCTGATTCCCTGCATGAAGGGGCTTCTCTTGTGTCCCCGTCTCGCTGCCTCAGTCAGAAACACCCCAGATCACAGGTAATTATTGTTTTCTGTAAAATTGGCATCTTGACGTTTCCTCCATGTTGCCTCCTCTCAGGATTGACCCTACGCTGACAATAACAAAACCACATGAAAAAAAAAAATGAAAAAAAAGCCGCCTGTGGAGCTTCTTTTGCACTCAATCATTTGTACACTCAACTGTTAGAGGGGACACTTATCTGGAGCAACGGAAAGTGGTCACTTCTAGTAGCTCTGCGTTTTTTGGTAAATTGAGATATGATTGAGTGTGTACTCGGATGGGTCAAGAGATGAACATTTCCTATTTACACATCACTCTGGATAAAGTGTGTATTTACCCCTCCATCTCCAGGACCGCGAGTATCTTGTTGCTTCGGAAAATACATCCTTGAATATTGTAATTTGCAGTGTTTTGTCACTTTCATAAAATCCATTCCTGTCTATGAAAAAAAAAAAAAAAAAGAAGGTATCTCTAAATCTACAGTGTGATGGAAGTCTTTATCTCACAATCAGCCCATGATAATGCACAATAGGCCCCTGGGCACAGATATGAGAAGGTTTCCACCACAGCTTATATAAATGTATAAATCATTCTGTGTCTCCTTGTAGTTGGTTTGTGTGACTTTGTAATTGTTTGGTCTTTTTGTTCAACCCATTTTAAATAATTAACCCCAAGAGACCCACAAATACATATTTTTTGTTGTCTTTTTTTTTTTTTTTTTTTTTTTTAAATGGAGCTGGGTGCTTAATTGAAATGAATGAATAGCACAGGGTGTAATAGTCTGAGTCACTAAAGACCTGAATACTTAAGTTAAGGATTGATCCCTTCTCCCACCATTTGAACCATTTATAAAAAACAACAAATCATGTATTAAAGCTGTTATTTAACTTCCAGTTCATTCAGCCCAGAACATAGTTATGAATCAGCCAATTACAAGCAAAGGACTGTTGTTGCTCATAAACTGTAGACTTAGTCATCTTTCCTCAGACCAATTTAGTCTTTCTTGTGTTGGGATGGCACCCAGAGGGAATTCTCCTTCAGTTTGACCTCCAAACAGCCAGTTTGATTAGTCATGCCTCTCTGCTCCACGCCGACCGGGCAATGAGTCATTAAGAGATAAATAACTTCTCTGCTCAACTTCCTGTGGACTTGACTTACAAACTCAAATCAAAAACTTGTACTTCACGTCACACTGAACTGTAGCTTAAGACTCGTTAACTGAACTATGGATGAATTATGTAGGATGAACAAGTTTCTCTCTTACTGTTACGTCCCGGTGGGGACCAGGGAGTAACAGTTGATGGTAAGTGGTTGAAGGAAGAGGGGGAAACTCTGGTTTAGAGAAAGAAAACTGTTTATTAAGACAAAAAAGGCAATGGCAACAAAAGAACACTGCTCCACAGAGAATCACACAAAATGCAGGCTAAACTAGAACAAGATAAGATAAGATAAGATAAGATAAGATAATCCTTTATTAGTCCCGCAGCGGGGAAATTTGCAGGCTTACAGCAGCGTAGAGTAAAGTGCACACAAGAGACATAGTAGAAGAAGACAAGATAAAAGAATAAAAAATGAAAATAAAAAAAAACAAGTATTATAAATAAGCAATAAAAAAAAAAACAGTAGAAAAACAACAATAACTGAAATATTATATTTACAGACAGAAAAAAAAATATATATATATTTTAACTTTTTTTAACTATTATTGCACAGTGTAATGTGTAATGTATTGCACAGGTTTTTATTGTCATGTTATTATTGTCATGTGGTCTGCTGGGAGCAGAGTTGGTTGTGCAAGCCCAACCACCACCCTCCTTTTAAGGGAAAAGGAGAGAAACCTGCCAAACCTGGTATCAACAAGAGACACACTCACACACAGCTGTCAACTGAGCGGAGAAGGGCTGTCTCAGGCTCACTTCCTGGTCTTATACTGCTCACAGGGGGCGGAGCTCAGTGAGCACACCTGCACTCACTCAAGCAATCACTGCAAGCCAGCCTGAAGAAAAGGGGAGAGGGAGGAGAGAACAGCATACCCACAACCAAATACAATCTCACATGTAACACTTACACAAACTCAAATGTACGCACACACACTTCACATCACAGACTGGATCAGGGTAGAATGTTCCTGATTGTGTCCATGTTAAAAGTCCGCTTTAGGTCCTGTGAGATGGTGGCTCTCAGAGGAGGCACTCCTTCGTCCAGTATGGTGACGGGTGACACCACGGGGCCAGCTGTTCAACCTCCGGTCTGTATGCAGACCCGTCACCGTCCCTGATGAAGCTAATGGCCGCTGTGTCATCTGATGACACAATGAAGAGTCAAAGATGCAGGATGTACTGCATCATATTTGGCAATTAAATCACTATATATGTTGCAGCAAAAATAACAGAAAGCTGTTCCACCATATAGGATTAGCCCTGAACCATGTGATGTGATGAGCCCTGGTGTCATCTGGACGGTTGACTGGTTTCTAACCTGTGTCTATCCATGCCCTGCAGCTAGCTGATTGGCTTGATCTGGAACACCTGTTCCCAGTTTACTTAAACCACAGTTGCAGATTTGTCCCTCTCTCTGGTTGACATCCATTCTGCTGCTGCTCTTCTGTTTGCTTTCATCATGTAGCTTTAGTTTACTTCCATGGTTTATGTTGCATCTTTACAACACCCACACAAGCTCCACTGCTGACACAACCTCTATAGGAATAACGTTTATTTTGGTCTAATTTGTTGGTCTAAATTGCTAGATTAATCTTTTTTTGTTGTATTTTCATCATGGTGAGTCTCCATTTTTGTTCTGACCAATTGAGCCAGGTCGCATGAACATGGAACAGCACAGTGTGTAGCAGTTACCCAGAGATGTTGGTACTGAGCCTGTTAACTCGGCCTGTTTGAGCTTTCTCTCTCACTCTAAATCAAGATGAGCCTCATGAACCTTAAATGCTGCGAGAGGCTCTTATGAATAATTTCTAGTGCAGCTTCAATGATTCTTCCCCCAGAGGAGGAAGGGCCGAGAAAAAGCATCCAAGCATAACTGAGGATCTGATATTATTAAATGACCTCTGTGACGGTGAGATATGAACTAAAGGCAATTTGCAATGAAGTGTTTACTTCATCAGGATTCTTCCGTGATTAACAACAACTCAACCACAGTAACCTTGTCCTCTGATGACAAGATGCCTTCTAATCATGTCCAACATCATATTAACTTGATTTAAGCACTGTATCCACAATATCACAATAAGTATTTACCTAAAGGTTTGTGTGAATATCACCCATGCTGGTCTCACTGTTCAAAAATGATCATTTATCTCCATCTCCATTCTGTTGCTCAGTTCAGTTCCCTTCAGTGCTTTACTCCCAGAGGAGAAAAAATATATATTTATACTTATTTTATTTCAAGTTGCAGGTGTGCTAAAATACCATTCATTATAATTTCTGCTGTTTCTGTCAATAACTTTATACACGAGACAAATATTATAAAGTTCCTGGTAACTTAAAGCTGCTAAACATGCTAAATAAATGGAAAAAAAACATACAAAAAAAAAACAACCCAAGTGCCCAACCCACACTGGTTTACTAGACACCAAAATACAGTATAGTTTCAGTGGAAAAGGGCCTCCATGCATGTAGCATCATTATTTATTGGAATATGAAAGCTGGGAAAAAGAAAAAGAGTCTGGATGTCCATATAGTGACTGCGTATGGGTGTTTTTCACATGAACAGTTAAAATCAATAGCTCTTAAACGCAGGGAGATGATTCATCTTTATCTTGTGCAGTTGCAGCTTTTATCACCACTTTCCTTCTTTCTGTTTTTATCTTCAGGAGGGAGGGTAAAAAAAGAAGCACCGTCTTCTCGTCGAGTAAACAGAATATAAACTGAATATCGTAACCTTCAAAAATCACCAGTTTCCATCTGACATTTTGAGCAGAAATGCCGCTGGGCAAGTGGTGCGAGAGGAGATTCACAAATGTGTTCATTCAAGTGTTAAAATAAGAATAACAAATCATTGTAAAAAGTTGTGGGATTGGATTTTAGACATTTCTTAAGCTCATCTTAAAATTAATTTATTGATCTAAGCTGGTGGTTTTCAATAAAAGTGACTGATGCTGCTGAAAGAATACAAACACAACCGCTGGTGCTTCCACATAATTAGCAGTCTAGTCGTCCACGGTCTCTGTAAGCCTCCCCGGGCCTTTACCGAGCTAATTACTTCAGCTTCAAAGGTGGCGGGCCCCGCCGCCCTCCACTGGTAACCAACTGTCAGGTTAAATGACCTGTGGGAACACACACACACACACACACATACACACACACATCTGTACTGACTGCATGCACACTGTATGCACAGCACAGCAGACAGTGAGGATACATCACCATTTCTACTTGTCGTTTCAAGTATCCAGATCAAATGCAGATACCATTTGATACAGAAAGTCGAATAAATGTGCCAAGCTTTTGGGTCTATTTGACTCTGAATGGACCATAATATGCTAAAGTTGGTAAGTTGACTCAGTGTAAATGTTGTTATTCATGCACCCACTGCACATTTACCCACAAACAAGTGCACATATAACGAGGCTATCACACAGGCTGCGACCCGACATCGCTAAAAGTATGGGGCCCCTCTAAACTTCCGCCGCCATTGCTTAGATCACGACAGTCTTGGAACCTGGCTTTCATTTTGACCTCAATGTCACACCTGCAGCCGCCTCTGTGGTTGTCTTCGCTACAGTAGGAGTTCTGTGATGACTCACAAGGTGAAAACAACACCAGCGTCGCTGTCGGGCCAGCATGCACAAGCACAGTGACAGAACCACACAAACACACAAAATGACACACTTTAGCAGTTGCCCCCAGCCGACCACGCTCACTTGCTGGAAATGAAACCCTTTGGTTTCTGCCAAAAGAATACGTTGGCCAAAAAGAATGAGTAAACAAATTCCTGAAACCGAGGGGGAAAGGTGCCAAATTGGCCGGTGAGACATAATCCCCAGCTTAAAGGAGACTTTTTTTTCTCCATAAAAAAACTCACAGTAGTGAAGTAGTGATTGGTCACACTATCAACTGAAGCCGCTAATGCTAAAGGAAGCCTCCAGTCACTGTTGGCTGTAAAAGATTTATGTTGTAAATATGCCTCAGTATGCCATGCTGAATGACTGCTACCTGTGAATTCCAAATTATGGTACGCCACACCTTCCTAACCTGTCAGATTACTCTTGTAATCCATTTTGCTTTAATATCGCACAGACGAAGAATAAAGACAACATACACAAAGGTATAAGACTGCAGTTCACTTAAACGCTGCACTCAATGCTTTCAAAGAAGATTTAGGAGATCGTATATTCCATTTCATGGTGATGAAATGATCACGACGTGAACTGAGTTGTCCTGTTGCAGTTGTTTTTCTGCATAATTTGCAATGTTTTATTTCTGAACTTTAGTTTTAACCGTATGCAATATAATCAAAGTGTCCTTTGCTAAACCTGAAAGCAAACATTTTTTCCTCTGTAACAGCTTTTAAAACCCCACTGCTCTACAGAATGACTGACTGTGTTCTGTTTCTCTGCTGAAGGTGGAATTCAGCAGCTTCTCAGAGTGGAAGAGTAAAAGAAGAAAAGTAAATCCAAGTGAAGAACAAACGTGTTCCACAAAACGGAGGGCAGAAAATGTCAAGCTGGTTAGTGATGCTACATTTGCAAGTTTAAAAGTGGAGTCTGCATAAACACATAAAAATCCCTACTCAGAGTTTAGGCTGCACTTTGGTCACACTCTCTGTGAATGCGTCGATGTTCAAAACTGAGTGCATATATTATTGAAATAAATCCTCATTTAATTACAATCCCTTTTTAAGGTGATGTTATTCAATTTGTCTTTCTTCAAATTGCGAATTAGAAGGAATGTATTATCTTTCTGTTGTCAAATATAAACTCACAGCTCACTGACTATTTAATAGGCTACAGACCCAGTTCCTCAAAGGAGGGATAAACCTAATTCCTATTTCCTGAGCCAGGGATCTGGACTGAAAGGATTTTGGAACCATGGTATTCACAGAAATGTGCTTTTTATGTGTGCACTTTTTAAGATGCAATTCTGACCACTGTAGATATAGAGCACATTCCAATGGCCTAGAAAACGACTAAATGTGTTACTTTACAAAACATAGGGAAGGATAAATTACCTGGAAGTATTTGTTGTGCTCTCCAGCAGGAGTACCAAAAGGTTGATTTATTGACTTTAGAGTTAGCTTGTTGTTACTGAATATTAAATGTCTGAATGGATAAAGTGATGGTACAGCTTTCTACTCATATTTCATGGGGCTGATTATACGCAAATGTGTGGAAGAGAGAAATACTACAGCAAGGAGTTATCAGGATCAAGGTATAAGTCAAGGTTCTAGTCCCCAAACACGGTATATATCATACAACCATAACTGTACCCATCGTAGAAGATGCAATTGTGTTATTAGTTGGTCTAATCAGGACTCCTTAATTCTCCAATTTGAAATATTCCAGTGTGGTTTCCGTCAGAGGTACAGCAAAGAAAGAATTCTCCTTAGAGTAATAAATATCATCATCTCCACAGCAGTCCAACTGTGGTGATTTAAGTGTTGCTTTTAAACATGAAATAGATCATAATATTTAATTGGATCAACTGAGGAAATGGTTTGAGATTCTTGGTACTGTACTTGAAAGGTTGTTGTGCTCCTCTGACCTGTGGAGTTCCTCAGGGATCAATTCTGGGGTCCATCTCATTCTCCCTTTACATGCTCCCCTTGTGGCCCATTAACCAACAATTTGGCTGTCTCGTATCATTGCTTTGCTGATTATGTCCAGCTGAACAAGGTAGGCATATATTCTAAAATACAGGACTTTCAACACAAAGACTGCTGTTCATGTCCTGTGTGATACCAAGTCAACATTGTTTAATTTAACCATAGTTTTGTTATTTAACTTCCAGACTTAACTAATGGCATTTATGTATCAAATGTAGTTATTTTACATTGCAAACTTATTACAAAGTTATTTTAACCCCAATCTAGATCCTTTCCTAAGCCAAACCAATTACTTTTGTTTCTCCAGTAAACCCTAAAAGCTTCTTAAACCTATGACCGAGGTTTATTTTGAAAAGATACTATGCTTGTAAAGAGCAGAAAATGACAAGTCCAAAACTGATGCTCGAGAGGTACGTAGAGCATCACAGTTTGAAGATTAAGGCCACTGAACAATTTGACGTGTTGGAAAAGAGAACTCATCCCTCCTAAATATTTCATGGTCTGAATATCTTTAATTCACAGAGGGACGTTGGAGGGGCATAGCGTATTGCAAACTAACCCACTGCTTTTGTCTACTGAGCCTGGCAGATGCCAAAGTGCCTTCTGGTGCCATCTGTGCATACATTTGTAGCATGTATGGCTCCGGTGGGGGATAAAGTCCTAACTCTGGCAGAGTTAGTGTCATGCTCCATTAACTCAGCTCCACAGGACCCAGAAAACTTTCCTGTTTCTGCTATCCTCATAAGCCAAGAACTCAATCAGCAGTCATTTTTTGCCAGCATAACACAGCAATCTATGTCTGCTCCAAACAACCAAAACTAATCCTCACATGTGGACAAGAGGAGCAAAATGTCAAGTTTGTTTGTGATTCTTAATGCTTGTAGTAGAGTCCCTCTGCTTAGGTAACTGTATCACAAGGATAGCATAACCACATTAGAGAGTTGTTACCCTCTTTTGTTGGATTAAAATGTTTTAGAGTGTAAAATGCAAATGTTGTTTCAGGTTTAAAGTAAATCCTTGTCTAAATAAGCATATTAGCTCAAAACGTAACTTATGGATGTGCCATTAAAATAACACTTTAGGGTGCTACACTGTTCAAACATTTATTTATGTTTTTATAAGAGTAAGTCCTTCAAAAAATGTCCACAGGAATCTGGAAATGATAGCCTGACGGGCTGTCTTCCAGCCTATAGCAAAGGCTTATTATATGAAAAAGTGGGCTTTTGTGTGAGAGAGAGAGAGAGTGGAGTGTGAGAGATGAAAGAGAAACTTGAGAGAAAAAGAAAGAGACAGCCATCCACAGCAGTTAAATTGAGATCTCATATTATACCTCTTCTTCAGGCGCAAAATCAGAGTTGTCCTCATTTTTTTTCCCACAAAAAAAGGGTACAAAGCTCCGCTCGACAAAACACTACGATGCTTCTTTCTTTTCAGTTTCACACTTATCTCTGATCAAGAGGACTTCTGAACCGTCAACCTCCTGGAGTTCAGTTCTGTACGAGATCAGCACCAGTAATCACCACCAGGTTGGGTAGCTCTTGGTCGTCATGGGTACAAATAAGACTGTTGTCTGGTTTTAATGAGATACTCCTCATTCTGTTGTTGTGGGTCGATTTAATACTTAATGGCCAATCAAATAGTTGCTAGGCAACTGTGTGTAGAGTGTTTAAAAAAGGCTGGTGGCGAGTGGACTGGATGATTAGATTGATGTCATTAAGAGGCTTGTAGGAATCTCGCAATGACCTGTTTGTCTGACTGAAGTGAGAAGTGTCTATTTGTGTTTTTGCAAACCTGTCTGTCTTACTGTCCCACTGTGTATAAGAGCGAGACGGTCTGTTCATTACACGTCAAGCCAGGTTTGAGTTCTTTATGAAGCCCAAAATCCCCAAATGTCCTCAAAGGGTTTAACAGTCTATAATACATATAGCACCCTCTGTAAAAAGAAAACGTATCAAAAAGCTTTAACAGGAAAAAAATGAACTTGCAATAGATGTTGTGAGTGGAAAGAATGAAAATGGTAAAATTAAAGCAGCAAATAGTGACAATCTGGTCCTCGTTTTTTTTTGTATACGTCATGGTACTGGATGGACGCCGGTTGGTGTGTCTGTGCATTTCTTTGACCATCAGACACATTTACAAGGATGAGAGAGCCAAGGACAGCATGTGAGAAAGACACACATTACAAGGGGGAGAGAGAGCCAAGGACAGCATTCACAGAGGGGGAGAAAGAGAGACAAGGAGGACATAATTCATACCGAAGGAGCGTGAGACAAGGACACCATTCACACAGAGGGAGACAAAAGCACGATTCACACAGAGGGGGAGAGAGACAAGGACATCATTCAAACCGAGGGAGAGGAGAGAGAGACAAGGACACCGTTCGGCGAGGGGGAGACAAAGACAAGGACATATTTATATGGGGGGGAGGGGAAAATAAGGTCACTATTCACACAGAAAAAGACAAACAAGGTCATCATTCACACAGAGGAAAAGAGAAACAGGGCGTTTGATGAAGATCCAGGTCAAAAACATCTGGACAGACAGACAGACAGACAGACAGACAGACAGACAGAGAGGAGGATGAGAATCCAGATCTAGAACATCTGGACTGACAGCTAAATGGAGAGATGAATGTCCGAGGACAGCCAATGGTCCAGCACAGAAAAGTGTCTTTAAAGGGGAGGAGAAGAGAGAGAGAGAGAGAGAGAGAGAGAGAGAGAGAGAGAGAGAAAGAGAGAGAGACCACAGCTTGGACCTGCGTGTCTTTCTGACTGGATGTCTGTCTCATTGTTTATTAATGTAAATCCGTCGGCCCGCCGCTCCGCCGTTCTGCTTCTAACTCTCGTGATGCTCCCAGTGTAGATATATTCCCCATAATTAATATGTAAATGTGCTCACATTTACCACAGAATTATGTTTATTCAAGTGCTGGCATCTAATGACTACACACATCAAATGCTGCTTTGCGTTTTGTACATCGAATTCCCCCTATCTGTGATATGTAAATTTCAGCGAGGGAAGCAAATGAGGCGTCATGAAAATAATGTTGACTAATATGGGCTTGGTTAGCGTGCATGTTCCCAAGGACTTGAGAATCGATGTGGGTGTTTACGTGAATACACTCGTACATATGCGTACAAACTCAAATGTACAGTTGAGCAGATGAGCTGCAGGATTCATTGACTGATCAGGTGGAGCAGGAGGCTTAGTGAGGGAAAAACTAAGATATATTTGATTTTATTGCCTAAACCTAACTGTTGGTGGCCTGTTGGTGGTTTTTATTGTTGCCTAACTGTTGGTGGTTTTGTTGCCCAAACTTAACTGTTGGTGGTTTTATTGCCTAAACTTAACTGTTGGTGGTTTTGTTGACTAAACCTAAACTTAACTGTTGGTGGTTTTGTTGCCTAAACCTAACTGTTGGTGGTTTTGTTGCCTAAACTTAACTGTTGGTATTTGATTTTGTTGCCTAAACCTAACTGTTGGTGGTTTTGTTGTTAACCTAACTGTAAATAGTTATTTTGAGGCCAAACATGATGTTTTTACTTAACTTAACTAAGTGATTTTGTTGACCTAACCATACTTTTGTTTTTAATGTTGCCCTGCTAAAATGGGACATAAAAAACGGACAATCCGTGTCCCAGTACACAAAACCAATAGATTGTGTTTTTGTGACTATTTCACAAACAGCCGTGAGACTGTTGAGTCACAATGTGTCACTGAGCTTCTTTGTATTTTCTTTGCAACATTTACTTCCTCCTGGAATTTTGTCCTCAAGGTTTTCTTATTATTTCATTGATTAAAAAGTCTCTTGAAAAAAACAGATTTACTTCGCCAAAGCGTTCAAGTGCTAACTTTGGTACGTTTATGGAAGAAGTGCCACTAAATCTAGTTTCCAAGGAACCAATTCAGCAGATTCTAACTTGAAAGTTCAATTGTTTTTCCAGACGGAGTCCAGGTCTCAGCAGCTCTGTGCCATCAAGACTTCATCATGTGGGTCTTTCAGTCAAAAGATATCTGAGCTACAAAGCTGAGCACAACCACACAGGTGTCTTCAGTTAGAACAACAGCAGTGTTCTGGATGAGTAGACCTGAGCTCAGACTAAAGGAGGGTGGGTCACCAGGATCCATGGACTGGAACAATACAGGAAACTGACAGGAGAGAGAGAGAGAGAGAGAGAGAGAGGTTCACACGGCAGCATTTACAAGCCGATCTAAATTTGTGATGTAAGAGGAAACTGCTATCTATGTGGTCAGAATTTCCATGCAGAGAAACTCCCGGACGTGAACGAAATGTAAAAGAAAAAGATTCCTGTTCTAGTCCAGAAGAAAAAAGATATACGTGCCACTTTACAATTTCACAATGGAGGCACAACTACGCGGGTTGATCGTGTATTACATTATCACTTTAGGTATGAAAATGAGGCATATCTGGAAATAATGTGTTGATGCACTGAAGTCCCCAAAAGCACATCTCAGCCGGCTATAGGAGCAGGTTTGATCCAAATATAAGAAGCTAAATTAAGTTGAGTGAAAACACTTGTGTGGGTCACATGTGGGCGTCTCAGCCTTTGAAACTAAATTGTTGTTGCTGCTGCTTCTTCGTTCTAGCTTCAGGTCGCCCTCGGCTCTGCATTATTATTCACACTTCCATTATGTAAGCACTAAGGCTTTCCATTTGGAAATGTATGGGTGATTAAACAGCCTTTTTAAATTAAACCACATTATAGAACCTTAAAGCTGTTGAATTCAGAGCTTCACACTGCCACATGTATGAGCTGGAGCTATAAACTAGCTATAGCATGTTTTGGAAAGATATATTTTTGTAAAATGAAATGTACATTTTGAGGTAAATGTAATTCAACACACAGCCAGACCTGTATGGTTTCAAATGAGAGGGCAGGAGACAATGTGCAGATTAACAAGCAAACAAACTGCCACTTAGTCGCCTAAAATATTCAACAAAATATTGTGTGGGAGTGGTTTGCGATGATTCATAAAGCACGGCTCATATACGCTATTAAAGCCTTTTATCTCAACATTTAGATTACATTAGTTTAACAACACGGCCACATTTAAAATGTCCCCTTATAAACACATCACAAACGTACATCATAAAAAACTTTAAACATGAAACAAGGGATTTAACTTGTGTAATTTAAAGGAAAATAACAGGTTTATGTTGAGATGATCCTTCAGCAACCTTTTTGCAAAATTCGCTTTATACATTTGTAAGAAGTCACGAATGTTTGACCAAAATGTTTAAAATGAAATGACAGCACTTTGCATAGTTTTAGCAGTCATAACTATTTATATATATGTTCAGTATATCTGTCTCCTACATGTTCCTAAAACTAAACTGCACTCTAAATTATGTTTCCAAGGAAACATATTATCGCCCAGAATATGGTCGCAGTTTTAAATGTCTTAAATTTGTACAAAACAAAAACAAAAAAATCTACAAAACTACTTGGTTAGGTAAAAAAAATATATATATATGGTTTGGCGAGTTATCACAAAACAAAAACGCAACAAAAACACTTTGTTCACTCTGAACATTAGCAGATGTCTCCTGGGTGAAGGCTCCTGTGTTTTTTACCCAACATACCCTTGAAAGGACGCTCGTGCTCACTGATTACAAACTGACTTCTCAAGTAGAGACGGAGACTTTAAAGAGAAGCTTGTGGGAAACAGTGATGCAACGGGCAGGAAATGAAGAAGACAAAGGACCTCTCTCTCTTTCTTTCTTCTCTCCTTCTAGCAGTCTGTCAGCTGGAATATGAACAACTTTAAAGACTTGCCGTGCCATTAAAGTTGACTTAACGTTGACTTTTCAAGGAAAAGAAGACCAATTTAGACTTAAAGGTGTAGTCACATCACATCAAGACAAATTTGATCTTGTTTCCCCACTTTTTAACTTCGCTCGGGGGACTTTGTGGCGATGAAACTGTGAACAGGAAGCTCTGGATACTGCAGCAAATCGATCCTCAATGAGTCTGAATCTGTTCCTTATGTTTCTCTTCTCTGACATTGAACTCATAGTCCATTTATAAGAAGTGGACGTAGCCATCGTGACGTCACCCATTGGTTGGTGGACTGCTGTTTTGAAGCCTCAAGTTCGCCAATTTGGCCGTCGCCATCTTTATTTACGGCCGTCGCCATCTTCGCTTTTTGCAACTGGTGAACGGAAGTAACCATATTTGGAATACGCAAAGGGACGAAGAGACGCCATATATGGCTCTGGTTGCTGTAGCGACAACGTCAAATACTATAAACCCGCCCTAAAGCATCCCCTGCTTTATGGTCTGTTTGACTCTAAATGGAGCATCATTTACTAAATGAACATCATGCTGTATTGAAGAAGACTTGAAACTAGAGATTGAGACCATAAACTCATGTTTACAATGTTTACTGAGGGAATAAATCAAGAGAGAAGTAGAGTCATTTTCTCATAGACTTCTATACAACCAGAGGAGTCGCCCCCTGCTGATCAGAAAAGAGAATGCAAGTTCTAGGACACTTTGCTTCACTTGTCAGAACAGGAAGTTGCCGTCTGGTTGAACTCCTTTCTGTTAATGAAGTGTTAAGTGTTTTTTCCATCATTAACCGAACATACGGGTGTATTTCAACATGTTTTTTCCCCATATATGTGTCCATTGTGACTCAATGGGGTGGTCTTTTTTTTTTTAGGGTATTAATTGTAAATCATATTTTAAGACTATTATCTTAATATTGAAAATAACAATTTGATCTAGAAGCCTTTTTCATATTAAAGTCAAAATCGAGTTCTGATAATTGTGGAACTTAATGCTTATTCATTCATGTCTCAGCAGCAGTACAACAGGCATCAACTACACCTAAAGGTACAGGCCTCTTGGCTTCAATTCATTTCCTCACAATAAAAAACTTCAAATAGCAGCAAAAACAACAGGTTTGTCAGTTTTAAAGGACATTTTCTGGGCCAAAAAAGAGCAGAAAAAAACAACAACAAAATAATTGTAGTATTTTAAAAAAAACAAAGCTTAGGGCTAAAATGAATATATTCAAAGATTTTAAATTCACTGCAACTTTTTTTCCTGCTGAATTAATTATCCATGGGATGTTGTCTTTTTTTCTGGATAGCCTTGAGGTCTTTGGAAGGGAAGAGCTTTTTATCAGCAGCTACACATTGTTATTGTGAACTCATTCTGTTCAATCTGACTGCCACCAAGCCTAGTAATCCAATAGTTAATATTCATTTATTTTATTCTTTTTGCTTCTCTATGTGACTTAATAGTTATGGTTTGTAGTTATGGTTTATATATATATATATATATATATATACCATTCAGCACTAATGTCACTTATCAGGAACTTTGTCTGCTAATGATGACATCACTTAAGAATCAATGGGCCTCATGCAAGAACACATTTCTTAACATAAACCTCTTTTACTTTTTTCCTGTTGGATTTGTTTCATGTTTGATGGGTACCTGTGATTTATTTTAAATTTGAATGACTTGTAATCCTTAAAATTTGTCAAATTATTTATTGTCGTTGATTTTTTTCAGCAATAGCCTGAAGGGGTGGAGATGACTGTTAATACAGGCTTAGCAAAAATAGTAGGGTTTTCCCCAAAAAATGTTATAGTAATACTATACACATTTATAATAGATAATAATATACACATTTCACTGCAAAGTAAAATACAAAAAATATACATAAAATGTATTTTAGAAACCGAGCCCCTCTCTTGAATAAAGCACAAGAAAAAATAAATACAGTAAATAATAACATTAAATAATAAAATAAAAAAGATAATGAATTACGTAGGTCAATAAAATTAAATAAAAAAAAAACTATAAAAAAACAGAGCACCTCATAAAAAAAACTAAATTAAATAGATAATGAAATAGGAAAATACAACAAAAAAATACATAAAAAATGAATATATATTTCATTATCCATTCTATACTGTTATATCATGTTGTTGCATATACAGTGGGTGGGTAGGTGTGTAACGAGGGTGCACTGAGCCTTTTGTTACCTTACGCCACTGGATGGTGGTGATCATCATAAAATGGTCAAATAAATACCTCTGGTTGTCTCTTTTGTTGTGGAAGGAAGTGACATATTTATCTTTCCCCTCCAGAATGATGGGCAATTTTATATCCTTTTCCGTCAGACATTTCTGAGATTGGGGCAATTCTTTTCACAGTTTGGGAAGAATTCCTCGATGATGTTTCTGTAGTTTTGACATTGTGTTTAGAAAGCCCTATAACTGTGACAGCCCAGTCTTTCCTCCTCCAGGTTTGGGTCTACCCATCCTTCTCTATTTTCACACCGTGGTCCATCAGACTGTAAATCAGGGTCATCCTGTCAAAGTACAGTTAGTCCTGTTCACACTCTCAGCACACTGCAGGAAGGTTTCAAACGGAAAAAAACCAAACCTGAATGTGTGAATCCCACACTCTGAGAGCGAGGTGGGTGTGATGTCGTAGAGATGGAAAAATATAATTAGAGACTGAATCTATAATGCAACTTCTCTCTTTAAGGCTGTTTGCTAGAATGATTTCTGCAATCCGTGAAATTATGTTTGTAAGAGAGCGGATTAACCGGGGACCAAAGGTTTATAAGGTCTTCAGAGACCTCAGATGAAACAGTGTCATGTATTTTCCCACCAACGTATGTAGGTAATAATGGTTCTGTTTCTTATTTTTGAGTCACCGATGCTATAAATTAACACCGATAAAACGATGAAGAAGCTTCTGTATATTAGCTTGCTGTCACAGTCACATGATGTTTGCAGCGGTGGCGTGCTGTGTTCACTGAAGAGCAGAACTGTCTTTGTCACTGGAGGGTTTTTGTCGACACTACATCCAAAGAAAATAGCAGTTCACAGTGAGGATTATATTTTTTGTGAGGAGTGATCAATGGGATAATTCATTCAGTAGTACCACTGCCCAAAATGGATAAAAGAAAATTATGTTTTGTCGCTGTCTCCGCTAAAGCGAGAAACACAATTGAAAGTTAATTTAAGGATTACAGTATGAAGTTCTTAATTCTTCCATTGTATCCTTTATTGTTAAGCACTCTGGTTTTGAATACATAAACAGCTGGAGCAAAGAATCAAGGCCTGGTTTAAGGAGTGGAGTAGCTCACCGCTGTGATGTGTGGAGCAGCCAGAACATATTCAATTTAAGGGTAAATATAAGAGTGGAAATCTGGAACTTTTTCTTTATACAAAAGGCAGGTTATCAAAAAATATATTCTTGCGATAGTTTTGTTCATCCATTAATGCTCTAAGTAACCTTTTTAAGCAAAAATGCCAAAAGTGCAAAGGTTAAAGTGTCTGAAATGTTAATAATTGACGGTTTTCTTAATGTTCTATGGCAAGAAAACTTCTGAGCTTTCACGTGTCGCTCGGACAAAACAACCAATTTAAAAACAGAAGAACCAAACCATCTTCTGCAAATTAAATCTCTGTTTGTTCTGTTCTAATTTTCTATATCTATATATATATCTCCCTTTCTCTGTCCCTCTGTTTGTTTCATACCTTCTCTCTTCAGAGGGAATTAGTTCATGTCACACTTAGAAGTTGATGACACACTGTTACTGCTAATGAGAAGGCCTGGCTGCCTTTCAGCAAACCCACACAGGGAGACGCAGAGAACCACAGCAGGATTTCATTAGCCCAACATCCCGACACCTGCTCCCCATCGATTCAGCTTCATGTCCACACTTAAATCACTATAGCTCCATCCTGCCCTTCTTTGTTTTTTGTTTTGTCGTAAGAAGAAAGAAAAAGGGATGAAAAGGAGGTGGTGAGTAGGGTAAAGAGAACAGAAGTCACCCGAAACAACAGCTAATGTTTATTCCAGTTTGAAAAAAAAAAAAATCAAATGCACCTGATGTATTTTTAAGGGCAGATGGAATGTGACGCTTCTCTGGCTGCTCTGGCTGCGTCTGAGGAGCGGCGAGAGCTCGGGGAGACACATTAGTGGTGACACATGCGGGGAACGCGTCTTCAGCTCCCCGAGGCTGGTGTTTGTGCTCACAGTTTATTTGTTTCCGTGTGGAACGCACCCCTTCTCAGCCGCAGAACTTCACAGAAATACAACCGCTGTGTGTACGTCTGTGACATCGTTTTAATTTAGGGATCAACAACGACTATTTGTTAACATTTCTGTAAAAAGATGCTGCTCCACTTCTGCCTGCTGTCGCTGGAGGAGAAAAGGAGATGGCCTTGTGGCTGGCATGAGAGGAACAATAAATATTATATGTAGAAACGTGATGCCTACAACAGAAAGAAAACATAATTCAAATATAGCCCCAAATGCATTACATAACAATGTAATAATATACAGTGAATCACTTTGAGCCAGTTTAGATAATATTAACCAGAGACTTAATGCAAGCCCAAATTCTGAGAGACATGTCCTTCCTCAGAAAAAAAAGTAGAAATAGATGATGCAGTTTTCTACAAGTAGCTCAGGAATATCCAAATATAAATTAGGGTAAATACTGTATATGTATTTAGAAATCGTCATGTCACTCATCAGTGCTCTTCTGGCTATAGAGAATGACACTTGTTTGTTTTTTCACTTCATTAGCACTGTTTCCACTTTTCTTGAGAAAGAGCGTAAGATTGTGATCTCAAATGGAACATTCACACATTTCACACTTAATTGCATGTATTTCTTAAATGCAATTTGGTGTGTTTGCCATAACTATTCAACGTTCCCCTTATACGACTGTTCGTACCATATCCTACGTAAACTTACCACGTTTTCCTACAAAAGCCAGCAACACCTGTTTTCCAGTCTTCACAGGAAATTCAGTTTAGGTTTAGGCAACAAAACTACTTAGTTAGGTTAAGGAAAAGATGATTTTTTTGGTTTAAAATAACCACTGAAGTGCCGTCCTTATAGTACTCACAAAGCAGGAAGGTTATCCGTCATCTACCACCGTTCGGTCAAACTGCCCTTCAGAGGCAGATTCAACCTCCACAGGCAGCGTTAACTCCTCTAAACTGCTCTTATGATTTCAAGAAATAATTCACATCGCCGCTTTTCCACTTCATCCGATTCACTCTGAGAGAGATAGCAGCGTGAAGTATGCATTCCCTTAACCACCTAGGTTATTGGGTTTGCTGCAAACCAGGCGATCCAGAAATGAGCTTTTTTTTTTTATTCACTCACTGTGCTCATTTTCAGCTGCGGTTCATAACAGCTGGAGCTAAATACCTGCAAGTGAAGTTTAAAAGGCAGAACGGCTCGTGCTAAATGTCTGAAATGGAAATGGAACTGTCACGGGAGAGCGGACCAGAAATACCTGCTCATCATAAAACCTGTACAGAGATCAGCAGGCAGAAACACACTCAGTACTGCATTATGTAATTTGCTTCATTAACTGAATATAGTAAGTGGTTAGAGAGACCGAGGCGTCACCCATTGGTTTGTGGACTGCCACTTTGAATCCTTGAGTTCGTCGTTTTGGACGTCGCCATCTAGATTTGATGGAACAAGACGTGACAAGAGAGGGCGGAGCTAAGAACAACCGAACGCAGACGAAGACATTTTTAGACGACGATGTTACTTTCATTAAAGTTAAACACACTTTGAAATGACTAAAGTAATAGCACAACTCCCAGACCTGACAACGACGTTGTAGCAACCTGTCAATCACAGTAGCCCCGCCCTAAAGCATCCCCTGCTTTATGGTCTGTTTGACTCTAAATGGAGCATCATTTACTAAATGAACATCATGCTGTATTGAAGAAGACTTGAAACTAGAGATTGAGACCATAAACTCATGTTTACAATGTTTACTGAGGGAATAAATCAAGAGAGAAGTAGAGTCATTTTCTCATAGACTTCTATACAACCTGACTTCTTTTTTTAACCCCCTGCTGGCTATGCAGAATGCAAGTTAAAGGCACTTGCGTTATTGTATATATGAACAACGTATCCATTTATTAAATGAAGAACTGTGTGCAAGATTCTGTGCAAAATATTGTATAGTTGTTTCACAATAAAAACATTTTCTTTTAAACGGCAAAATCAGGGAATCAAAGGTTTTCATCAGACGTGACTCACCACGACTCAGACAGAAGGTTCCAGTTTGGCTCCAGTCCCAAGTAGTAACTAAGTATTAACTACATCCTGAGTTGGTTTGACCACAGCAGGTCAACAGGTGGTCAATCACTTTTGAGACGGCTTGCTATCGTTCATTGAGCTAAATGAATCTCCATGCAAAAGTGAGCTGTACTTTGCGTTTACCTTTACCAGCATAGACTGCATTAAAAACCTTAATACTGTAAGTACAGGAAATGATGATCTCTATAAATACATGCTCAGTGTGACCTCGTGTACTGTTAACAGCTCCACCATGCAGCGCACACTTTCATTAAATACAAACGTACCCACAACCCAACACTCTCCACACGTAAACCATCGCATCGTCTGCGAAACGTACACCCACACGCACCAACACATCAAAAACAAAGTCACTTATCTCACAGAGGTTGAATAAACAGATTATGTCCGCCCACACACACACACACACACACACACACACACACACGAAACACACGTGCTACCTGTTAAAAAAAAAAATCCCATCTGCTAATAGAAAACAAAAGACAAACACGCTGGCACATGAACGTCCTCGTGGTGGGTGGGTGTGCGGAGCTTCCTTAAGCATGATGGGATTTAGGCTAACAGGCTCCAGCAGTCGCTCACAGATCTATAGGCTTAATGGGTGAATCACAGCAGTCATTAAACGATCGCCCGCTAATACACACTATTTAATCAGAGATACTGCACAGCACCACGGCGGGGAGTCCATTCTCATTTCATAAACCTTTGAAAAGCTTCTCGATTGTCATTTACTCTCCTGCCTCTCTTCTTTTTATGGCTGCATAAGCTGTCGTTGAGTGTTTTATGAAGATGTACGAGCGTCATAAAAAATGCGTGGAGGTTTTGCCGTCACTCTTTTATTGCTTCTCATGATTATAATGGTTTCTGTTGAGACACTGCCGTGATGTTGTCTATAAAACAGACATTAGTCACGTCAATATCAAGCATCCCGAGAGCGCAAATGAGCAAACGCACACATGCACGAGCCTCACATGGGTGTGGCATCTATGATGCTTCTCTATTGATTATACTCATTATACTGCACTTCAAATATTATTATATACAGCATCCCAAACGCCGAAACTCCTTGTGCACATAATGAACCAGGAGTTATTTTAAATTCAGTTAGTCATTTGAAGCTGCGTCTACAAGTGCAGAACAGTTCCCTCCGTTCTACACAAAACATATCTGGTCAAGAACATGAAATCTGTAAAATCCCTTCTGATGTAATTTAGTTTATTACAGAGGAATTATGGTTTAGAATTTTGCTGAAACATCAAATACAAATACGCATAAAGTGAATCACTTTAAGATCCTATTGTGTCAGAATATTTGAATAATGAACGAACCTGGTTTGGGTAAAGTGATGCGCTGTGCATTAAACAACCGGAGACAGCAGATAAAGGTGTGTAATTAAACATTGACTCAGAGTCTACAGTTATTCTAGCAGCTGTGTGAGGCTGAACATCAAACACTGTGGGGACTTACCTTCCTTTTAGGGACAAAAATGCACAACCCCATAATGTAAATCATTACATTTAAGGGTGAAGATTTGGTTTAAGGTCAGGATTAGGTTTAGGTTTAGGTTTAGGTTAAGGGTTAGGATTAGGCAAGTAGCGGTTACGGTAAATCGTTGTAACATCCTCCAAAGCGATGTAATCATGACACTGTTTGTGGTTGTTGGGACATGCTTACACAGTCTTATTGTGGGGATTCTCCTTTCCTTTTGGGAGACAAACATACATCAAACCTAAATCAATACATTTAAGGGTGCAGACTTGGTTTAAGTAAAGGGTTAGTATAGGTTATGGTCAGGGTAAATCTTAAGGAAATGCATGTAAATCAATGTAATGTCATCATTAGTGATGGAAACTCAACTGTGTGTGTGTGTATGTGTGTGTGTGTATATTGCATGTGTTTGTATGGTCTACTGTAAACCTTTTCCTTTTCACCCCCAAAAAAAGGTAACTTAATTGATCTGAAATTAATCTTAAATTGAATTTTTAATCATCATTCAATCATTGTCAACCTAAGTGATACCTTGGTGTAATTACAATAAACAAATGAAACCAACGTTGAATGATTGATAGCTTCTGTCTCGCACCACTGGGGCTGTCAGCGTGTACTGTGTCTTTAAACTTAGACCATGTTTGAGACAAATCCTGTCTCCGTGATGCAGTTCTCTCAGAAAGGACATGAAGATGCCTCAACAGATACTTATAGTAGCATTCGTGCATTAAAATATGGTAAAGTGTTAAACGGTACAACTGTTATTATGTATTATTCACAAAGTCAATGGCTTCCTTTCAAAAAGGCAGTTTCCCCTTTGAGTGCAGATTAGTTTACAGGCAGATTTAAAGATTTTCCCATCATGCCTTGACATGCTGTGTGCCAGATCTTTTCAACTGACAGCTGATATTTTCCTATAGTGCAGACTGAAAAATAAGCTTTTGCAAAAAGCTTGGATGCACTGAAAAACCTTAATAAATGTTTAGTGAAATACATTTAGTTTTCTGATGATGACTGATTTTCATCGACAAAATGACTCATTTAGAGTTTTCTCTGCATTATGCACCATGTAAAACATCTCCCAGCATCTTGCTGTCATCAAATTCGATGTTATCTACTTTTCATTATGATGTTTCATGAAAAATGCAGCTAAAACATTCATATCACAAGCAATAATCAATTTCAGGTTTACATTGTTGAAAGAAAGATATTGAGGAGATGCCATTCTCTACTAACAAACAATAGTTTTTTCATCTCCTTTAGATTTGTTAACAAATGATGGTTGTATGCATGTAAAACCACCACCTTACATAACCTTTTCCTCAAAGACACAATCTGAAAATATCATTCCTCATTTAAAATCATAAAGATCTTACAATGTGCCGAAAGCTTCACAGAACCACAGTGCTCATTTATTAAAAAGTTACAAAGAAACAGCTGCTTGGCAAGCACTAATGTACACATAACAAAACAACTTGATTGATTAACCATTAAAACCGTTGCCTTGTTGTTTACAGCTTTCAGCTCACAACAAAAAGTTTCTGAGTTTCAAACTTAGCTCTTTAACTCTCCGTGGAAAGATTCCCGTCAGTCTCATTCCAGGACCAAAAAGCAATGAAGGCAGCTTTGTGTCACACTTAACACGCTTACCATTGTGAACAGGAAAACGACTTGGTTAAAGTCAGAAACAAATCATGGTTTATGCTTTTATGTTCAAATGATGACGTCAGATTGAACATTCCGTAAAACTGGCGTATGGCAAACAACATTAAGGGAAACTTCGTCACGTGAAACGCCGTCGCAAAAACAAGCGTTAAAAAAAGATGCAACGAATAACGGAGTGAAGTTTAAGGAAGTGAGGTTTAATGAAGTGACAATAACGTAATGACGTTTAACAAAATGACGTTTAACGAAGTGACGATAACGAAGTGACGATAACGAAGTGACGATAACGAAGTGACGATAACGAAGTGAACGTAGTGACGATAACGTAGTGAAGATAACGAAGTGACGATAACGAAGTGACCGTAGTGACGATAACGTAGTGACAATAACGTAGTGACAATAACGTAGTGACAATAACGTAGTGACAATAACGTAGTGACGATAACGTAGTGACGATAACGTAGTGACGATAACGAAGACGTGTCTAACGAAGACACGTCTAACGAAGTGACGATAACGAAATGACGATAACGAAGTGACGATAACGAAGTGACGATAACGAAGTGACGATAACGAAGTGACCGTAGTGACGATAACGTAGTGACAATAACGTAGTGACAATAACGTAGTGACAATAACGTAGTGACAATAACGTAGTGACGATAACGTGTGACAATAACGAGTGACGATAACTAAGACGTGTCGATAACGAAGTGACGATAACGAAGTGACGATAACGAAGTGACGATAACGAAGTGACGATAACGAAGACACGTCTAACAAAGTGACGATAACAAACGATAACGACGATAACAAGACGAGTGGCGATATAACGAAGTGACGATGACAAGTGACAATAGTGACGATAACGTAGTGACAATAACGTAGTGACGATAACGTAGTGACGATAACAAAGTGACGAAACTAAGAGCGTGTCTAACGAAGTGACGATAACGAAGTGACGATAACGAAGTGACGATATCGTAGACACGTCTAACAAAGTGACGATAACAAAGTGACGATAACGAAGTGACGATAACGAAGTGACGATAACGTAGTGACGATAACGAAGTGACGATAACGAAGTGACGATAACGAAGTGACGTATGACAGCGTACATAAAAAGCTGTTATGTGAATTGATGTCATGCAAAAAAACTTAAAGAAAATTACTTTACACAAAATGTTCCATAATACGAAGCTACTAGAGAAGATGAAATGTAATAAGAAGCTACATCATACGTTACTACGTAAAATGATGTTACCTAAAACAACGTTTAGTCATCATTCTCTTTCGGTTTCACACGGGACACGGACAGAGGTCTCCTGGGTGAAAGTCCTGTGATTCTTGATTGTTATACTCGTTAACTTACACTAACGGTCCCTTAATAAACCACGACACTTGCTCTTATCCAAAGCAAAACATGCTCTAATTCATCGTATTCGTGGTTTGCTAAAATGTACAACACCAACATTCTTTGTTGGCAACCGTTCTGTATCAGAAACCAATAAAACATACTGATTATAGTCCCAGACAGTTGGCTCATTTAACGTTTTGTGTTTTCCTGCATCTGTTCGTCTGTGCACTGTTTTCCCTCTGAACATCTATCCTGCCTCCCCTGCCCCCCCTATACACACACACACACACACACACACACACACACACACACACACACACACACACACACACACACACACACACACACGTTCCCTCATGGTGAAGAAGCAGATTCATAGTCATGGCTGACGCAGCCCGAAGCCGTATCCAGGTTTTCTGTTCTTTCCATTTTTAAAATCACTAACTTGGGTATTTAGAATTTGGCTCACCTGCAGGTGCAACTTGGACGGCATTATCCCCCCCATCCCATTTGTTTAATAAAGCTTGTGGATTCAGTTAAAGTGTGATGAGGTCTGAGAACAAGGAAGAATTCTTTGCAGAATCCCTGCAGACACCTCAAGCAAACAGATGGAGGAACCCTGTGTGGTGTGTGTTTGGACTGCTGCCTTGTGTGTGTGTGTGTGTGTGTGTGTGTGTGTGTGTGTGTGTGTGTGTGTGTGTGTG
Source organism: Anoplopoma fimbria (assembly GCF_027596085.1). Taxonomy (NCBI): domain Eukaryota; kingdom Metazoa; phylum Chordata; class Actinopteri; order Perciformes; family Anoplopomatidae; genus Anoplopoma; species Anoplopoma fimbria. The sequence goes on along the minus strand of NC_072465.1, from coordinate 28,610,109 downwards.
TGTGTGTGTGTGTGTGTGTGTGTGTGTGTGTGTGTGTGTGTGTTTGGTTGTGCTGTAGCTACTGCAAGTCACATGTAGTCATTATTTCAGCCTTGCCCAAATATGGACTTCCAGCTCATTATCTTCTAATGGATAATAATGGGAGTATGTGGATATGAGGACATTAAAAGCGAGAACATTGAACTTGATCCCATCGGTAATTATATTACTGAAAACAAACAAAATGCATTCTGTTTCTATATTAGATCTCTCCAAATAAAATTGATCATAGAACAAGCAATATATTTTAAACTATGACCCAATTACTCTATTTGATGCATTTCTAACATCATTGTTAGACCAACTGTTTTACTTCAATCATCTCTGGGAACGGAAAATATGCATCACACTATAAAGATTGACTCCTGTATACTAATGCCGTTTCCTTCGTATTTCCTTGCCCAGTGCAGTGGGCATGCTGCAAAGGTCGGAGGAGAGCCATTGCAAGTTGGCAAAAAAAAAACGTTTTGCTGACTGAATGTACACGTTTTTGTACGCCATCCTCATTTCAGCATATATCCGATCGGATGTAGACACGCCTTAATCAACCGTTTTCATATATGAATAATTCTCTCTGCTCCACTGTTCTCGTAAAGGAAAAGAAAAACTAAATTTCAAAGTATGTGGGGACATTTCACCAATTGTATCAGGGCCAGAGCAGCTGTTAATGTGCACTCTGTACCAAAACGAGTCAAGTCTCCTTCCAAATATAGAACCAATTTAAGGCAAATCTCCAGAAGTTTAGCAAAAAACTAAAACAAATATCTGTTTGTGTTTAATATGAGATAGTTGGTTGATGGAGATACGTATTTCCAGCTCTAGTCAAAGTACAAACGAGGGAAAGCAAGATGGAAATATGACACTTCTGTTCTTTGATACACCATCTTTTCCACTTCAACCAAGTGATTATTTTAGTTTACAGTGTTTCCACTAACTTTGTTTTTTGTTTACTTTTACACAAATTGAAAATCCAACGGAAGAAATGTACAGAAATAAAACGTGTGGTGGAAAAGCATGCATTTGTCTGTAAAAATAAATACACTATGTGTCAGTTCTGTCGGCTTGTTTCAAAAATAATGAGAAACAACCCTGCCGCTAATCCGCCGAGCTGTCAGAACTACGTAACCATGGAGCCCACACTGTCACTAACTGCACACGATTGTTTGAAAGTCTATGAAGTAGAGCCGGATGGTTACCTGACCTGGTTGACTTGGAAAATGTTAAGCTATGATTGGTCAGACGCTGTGATTAGCCTGCGTTCGAGGGGCGGAGTATAACAAATGGACAATTCAACAGCAAGTTACATGCTTTAAACACACAAACATCCACTGTGCCACGAATGATTGATCCAACAGAAACTGCTGCTGGTGGGAAAACATCACAAGACGAGCAGGTCTCAGTCTGGCTGATGATGATGATGATGAGGGTGTCACAATCAGGTGAATGAGAAAAGAAGAAAAAGACAGTTAGCTTTATGATTTTTGGGGAATTGGAAAAAGAAAATCCATTTAGACTTTATGGGGATTGGAATTGCACCCAGGAGAGTGGAACAGAAAGAGAAAGTGTGTCACATGGCATTTTTAATAAGTCACACATTTTGCAGAATTACTGTGGTTTTGTTTTCGAGACTGGAGAGAAAAGAAAAATGAAGGAAACTAATGTATTACCTGTAAATTGCAGAGGCTCCTGGAGGATCAATTTATGGTCTCACAATCAGAATCAGAAACAGATTATTGCCAAGTACGCTACACATGCAAGGAATTTGGCTTGGTGATTGGTGCGTGCAAGAGTAAAAGCCATGGTTTGAAAATAGAAAATATGAAAATTTAGAATAAGATATGGTTAACAACAAACAAATGCATAGTGAGAGTGCGTGCATAGAGGGGGATGCACATGCATGGTGCTGATAAAACATGCAAATGGTTGTTCATATGAAGGATCATTAATATTGAATGTGCAAAAACACTGCATGTCCCCGGCAATGCATCCACTGAATGTGAAGTAGAACGCAAGAACGGTTCTTTAGATATGTGAAGAACACACACACACACACACACACACACACACACACACACACACACACACACACACACACACACACACACACACACACACACACACACACACACACACACACACACCCATAGAGAGATTCCTTTCTTCAAGTTAAGTCATTATTGTATTATAAAGGAGGTGCTGATTTTAACATGTATTTATTGATATGGATAGGGCATGGGTAATATATATATATTTTGAATTTGAATTTTTTATATTATGTGGATTTATTTTGTATGTGTTGAGGTCCTTTTGGAGAATCATATTGCTTTACCTTTATTATTTTTGATGTTTTGCTGTAACCATTGGAAGGAGAGGTGAAAAAACAAGAAAAAAAATAGGAGAGTCAAAATAAAAGGCATAAACAATAAAGACTGAGCACGATCAACTATAAAACCATCATCTCCCTGCCTCCTTGCCCAGTACCACCAGTATCCAGTACACATCCCCCCTCGTTTGAGGGCAAAACAACTCGAACTCCGGCAGGAAATGAAGGCATAGATCAAAAAGCTGCCGGGGAGCGGTACACTGTGGCAGAACTGCAGACATCTCATTTGGGTTAACAGAAACTGCAATATGGTTCAGTAGCACCACTAATGACTAGACTGATAGTGCTGAGTTTGATGGATGGGACCAAACTCGCACTGATTGGATTGGTATGCAGCAATAGCCTGGATTCCACTGGTGGGCCGACCAGAACAAGGATTCTATCCCGCGTTTACTAATTTCAGTTCTGTGACGCACTTTATCCCCCAAAAAGAAAAATAAATCCAAATCTTTTCTCTTCTTAGAAATATACCCAAAGCAGATCGCAGAAACAGACTGAAGCTGTGTGTGGAGTGTGTGTGTGTGTGTGTGTGTGTGTGTGTGTGTGTGTGTGTGTGTGTGTGTGTGTGTGTGTGTGTGTGTGTGTGTGTGTGTGTGTGTGTGTATAGCTGCCAGTGATTGAAATCAACTGACAACCCAACAAGACCTGGAGTTTGTTTGTTTGAATCAGTGGATGAGATGCTGGGAAACTCAAAGCTTTATCCCCTTGATTTTATATTTTTTTCCCAACATTATGGCATAAACGCCACATGATGAAGTTCAAAGATGTGTCTGGGAAGGGAGCAAGAAACCAAATAGCTCCTATCCGTCCACATTAAGAAGGGTACTTATGTTGTTGTCTCTGGGTAGCATCCACACAGCTATAAGTGACTTCCTAGTTTCCTAATTATCAATGCACATGTTCTGGAAGTTGACGAGGTTTAGATCATAAAATTAGAAAAGTCTTCCAGAAAAAGCAAGAGGTGTGGAAATTTCTCGATTTCCGAGATGCATCAGAACACGGACATGGACGATTCTGCATCGATCGGTGACGAAACACAATCTGGAGTCTGCTTTCATTTCAGCCAAGTGTGAGTCTGAAAGTGAGTTTTGCCTTCATTGACTTTCAAGCTTGATTCCTCTCAGATACACACACTGATACACACATTTTGAGAAACATCATTCAAGCGTATGAAAGTCTGCTAACTTGTTGCTTTCGTTTGCCAACATAAACTGCTATGTTTCGACAATGTTGGGCTGAAATAAATGTGCATTTAGGCTGAAATCCAACCGTTGTGTTCTGTCAGGAAATGCATTGACTCTAACACAGACTGTATAAAGTACGGACGCAGTCTCTATTGACTCACTTTTGGAGACAGCCTCAAGTGGTCATTTAGAGGAACGGCAGTTTTTGGACAGCATTGGCCAAATCTTTCAACACCCGAGGTTGCCACTTGCTTAAACCAAGTAAGAGTGGAAGAGCTACGACAAAGGAAAAGTCACTAAATTACTGTAATATAATGTAAAGTCACTGCTATGCTAATTCATGCAATGTGAAATGCAACAGGAAGGGCTCTATCTTAGACCTACTACAGTATGTGATGCATATTTTCATTATTTTGTAGAGTACAGGACACCTGTAATGCACTGCAGAAGGTTTCATGTTTTGTTTGTATAATATTAATGTACTGAGGGGGCTCACGCAGAAACTGGTGCTGAAAATATGCAGCTTTTCATAATGTTGTCGTGGGATTTTCAAAAGCCCTTTCAAAATAAAAGGGAGTTCCGATTTATCTGACTGAGGTAAGTACTTGATAGTTTACAAAAAAATCTACTTCACATCAGTTTAAAATGTCTTTGCTGATATGATTTTGAATGTGTACAGACTTCAACACACACTGCACCAATTTCGACTTCAGCGGTAGCTTAGCAACAGTTGCTGTACTCAGGAGGGATATGCCAGCCCACCACACACACACACACACACACACACACACACACACACACACACACACACACACACACACACACACACACACACACACACACACACACACACACAGCTGCCCTCCTAGGTTTTCCCATAGTGGCTGACACAAACAGCATTACAGTAGGATGGGCAGATAAAAAAACCATAGAAGTGTAGCTGTGGGGCAGGATTATACTGTTCACTGCATTTCCACCGGTCATTTTTAATAAAAGAGCCCAGTTTGTATGAAGAAGCCTGTGGTGGAATGTCACTAACTACATTTACTCAAGTGCTTCCTTTTTATATCACCCAATATTTCTGCTCTACTACATTTCCTGTCCAGTTCTGAAGGCAGTTCAGGAAATCGTCACGAAATTAATATCTAGTGATTCGTGAACACATGTTTGCCTTTTTTTCTTCCGTATCGCTCAGGAAGATAACAAAGCCAATGGAAAGTCGAACATTTTATACACATCCAAGAAGTATTACAGATAGAGACAAACCACACAGGACTTTCAAGCTCAAGTCCCAAAGAGTTGTCGTGAAGTGGTTTCCCAAACCTGACTAAGTGGTTTTGTTGCACGTAAACTTGAGTTAGGTTTGTTGCGCAATGTCGTTCTGACTGTCAGAAAAAAACCTATGATGGCACGAAAGATACTTCCAACTGACATTCATCAGTTTGAAAGTCTTGTTGAGTGTCACAAAGAAAAAAATGGGAAAGTTGTGTCCATGTACACGAATCACTGGGTTAAAATTTTGCAACTATTTTACCATCTGCGTGAGACTTTGTGGACATTTCACTTAAGAATATCGTACTTCTAAATCCACTACATTTATCTGACACCTGTTGGTTACTGTGCAGATTAGGATTTAACATTTAAAAAAACCTCCTTATAAAATATAATGCAGCGTTAAAGATTAACAAGAAGGTAGGTTTGGTTTCACAAGATGAGAGTTTACTGCATTAATATTTGTTGAAATAATGATTGCAGTCTACTAGCACACAAAAACTGTATTAACCTTCCCTGTAACTGGAATATGATACAAAAAATTCTGCTTAAATGTCAAAATATCAGCAATAATCATCAAATAATATAATCTGTATTAATATGAAACACACATTCTGCTGCATAAGTAATGTAAATGATGATATTTTCTTGCCGTATTTGCCGCTCCAGCAGACAGACTCCATCTTTCTTTATCAAATAACACCAAACGGATGCTTTAGGGATCTTTGCTGCCGGTCACTACTGTTGCTGCATGATTATTTAAAGCTGTTTTGAAGTTTGTTCTTTTTTTTTTTTAGTCTTTTAGCGCTGGATGTCCTTATCACTAATGCTGTACAATATGACGTCAAACTTTCAGCGCTGTGGGAAGCCTTTCATCTGTTTCCTTTTTCCCTTCCACCTTGTATGCCACGTGCATGTTGTGCGCTCTATGTGCATGGCACGTGTGAAATGTTTTGTGCATCAGTCATTTCCTCAATCCTTTCATATTCTCTATCAACCCTCCTCCTCACTTCTCTCCTCCTTTTCTCTAACTGTGACTCCTTCCTTCCTTTCTTTCTTAAAGAACCTCCCTACCTTTTCTGCTCCTTCCCACTCCCCCTCTCTCTCTCTCTCATTCAAACTTCCTTTCATTCTCAGCATGTTTCGCTGAATGTGCATAATGTCGGCCATAGAGGGCAGTGCTCCCTGCTGATAAAACTGCTCTCAAAGCTCACTCCCCCACTTCTTTTTGTTTGTTTGTCCATGCTTGTTCTGCCTTCCATGGTCCATTGTCCCACTCGTGTTGCCTCTAGAATGTGTCATTTGTTGCATTTTACTCATGTAAACCGTGTAAAATCCTGCAGAATTTGCCTGAGAATCATCACAATTTAAAAAGGTCTCCAGTGTTAAAGTGATCCTGTGATATTTATCTGCACATTTATGGGAACACTGCAAACAGGAGCTGATCATAGATAATCCAGCATACTTTTTGTGACGACAGTGTGCCAAAATGTAAACAAATAGAGGCTAACGGGGCTAAAGTTGCAGCTCATGGCGAACTGAAGCGCCTTTTCCCTCTGGACAGAAAACCCCACTAACATCTGGCTTTTGTCTTCACTGGGAAAGACAATCTGCATTCATTACCAGGACAAAAGACTCTGCAGTAGTCACAGGTATTAATCAGCTCCAGCTCCGATCGGCAGTGATGGAAACATGACACCTGGCTGGGTGGTGAGCTGATTTCAGCCACTTTTCTGCGGTGTGATGCTTTGTAACGCACGTTGGAGTGAATATAGAATGAATAAAATCACCAGTCCCTCCCCCTTTTTTCCTCTCCCCGTCAGTCGATCCCTCCCCTGTAGTCAGATCAGCGATGTGGGTCAGAGGAAAGGAGGACAGAAGCCTCGAGACAGACACATTAACACAGTGAATTGGGTTAACCCAAAATGATCCATCATCCAGCTCATCTCCTATAGACACACATGTTGAAATGTCCTCTGGTGCCGACAAAAGAAATCCTCAAAAATCCCTTCAAAGTACAAACTTGCTTCAGAAGCCAACATACGCCAACGCCACCTTTTCCATCTTTCCTGTCACCTCTAGTGTCTCCTCTGAACACATCAACATAGACCGTTTCAACGCAGATTGCATTCCTAGGCAAGATCTTGGGGTTCATGTGTACTTCCCGTCAGCTTGTCACATAAACTGCAACAGTGAAAAAAACTTTGGAACGTTCACATTTACAATCATAAAGTGGTCTATAAACTAGAAAGTAAGTGTTGTGAGAGCGTCTCTGTCCTCCCTTCTTGAAATAAACAAATAGAAAAAAATGCTGTCAAACAGTTTTGATGAAATATAAGACTATGCTTCTAATATTAAAGAAATAATTCAAGCTTTGTTTTCATAAAACGCATGAATGAGCGGCACAATATTCGTTAACAAATTATTTTATTTTTTTAACCTTATCGAAATATTTTGTCATGAATATGTCTTTTTTTTTTAGCTGCCATGTTGAATATATATTCCATGTGGTTTTATGGATGCATCAATTGTGATAACATTTGCCGTGTATGTACATCAATCTGTCATCACACCCATTTAATGTCAGTCCAGTGTGTCTGAATGACGTTCTCAGACTGACCTTGATAGCCCGACAGTGTGGGATGAGAAGTCATTCACCAGTTAACTCTCCTCCTTTTTTTTTTTTTTTTTTTTTTTGTTGCTTGCTCTGAATCCTCAGACGGTCCTCCAGGTCAGACCGCTGTAATTGGCCCATTGATTGGTGACAAAGTTTGACGTGAGCAGCCCGCCGAACAGACAAACAAGTGAAGTGACAGGCGGAGGAGATGACGCACGATACGTCAACCTCTTTGGGTTGGAGCGGCATAAACAGACTCACTGCTGGATTCAAGGGAGATAGACATTGTGGAGATAGAAAGAGAGAGAGAGGGAGAGAATGAGAGGAAGACAACTTAAGGATATTTGTTTCTTTGGCTGGAACATTGTTTGAATAATTATGATGAAATCCATGACAACAAACAGGAATTTCCTTTTGGAAAATAGATACATACTGCAAGTCATTTACATTGTTAGGCAGGAATAACTTTGACACATTTGACACAACAATGTCTTCTCTGCAAAATGTTAGTATGTTTATTTCATAGACTGTATGAAACATGGATGCAGTCTCCGTGACGCCACCCAAAAGAGTCAAATTGAAGCTCAAAGAGGGCGGTGACAACTTAGCCTGATCCAAAATAAAGGGCAAAGAGATGGAGGATAAATGGAAATCACCATCTTGCTATTTTGTTAAACACAACCATCTGAGAAGTAGTCACTGGAAACTGTTTTGTAAAAGGGTAGGCGGTTAAAAAAAAATATTTGCACCATCTATCAAACAAACTCTTAACAAGCCAGTCTTTTCCATCAAGAAAAGCCTTCAGTGCCTCCTTTGCTCTTCTTTCAATCAAGAACAACTTTCTAATTCCAGTGAGCCACCTGAACCAACCTGAGCACATCTGTGGATTTTCAATATGTCAGGTCTGCTGTTTCTCCCTATGTTTTTCACGTCTTTTGGTGTTATACCATCTGTTAACTGATCTGCCTTACATGCATGATTCAAAAGATGTTGACCCTCCCCCTCTTACCCCGTCTCTCTACACCCAGCATATGTGATGTAGCGAGGGGCCCCAGAGAGTCACCATATTACAAGGCTGGTTCTGTGAATTTCAAACGCGGCGTCCATCTGGTGGTCGTCTGATGATGATCATCAGCCTCGTGATCCGACTGGTTTAGCGACTGGACGGCGCTTTGAGCCGACGAGGCTTAGATGTGTCACAGTTTCTTAAAGCTTGTCAACGGAAAAAAAAACACAGGATTGCTTCCAAATGGAGGCAGAAAAATGCAGCAGTCTTGATAGAAGTGTAGATATGTGCAAATCAGTGTGCAATCTTCTTTTATGTCCCTCCTTTCCCTCTTTGACAAATTAATGAAGTGAATTTCTGACTGCTGGAAATGTAGTCACCTACGACTGATGGAGGGAGCACCCAAGTACACCTGGAGTGTAAAGTTCAATGAAAGCAGTTAGAGCAGTTTCCCATGATCTGAGACGCGTTAAGCGGGGATTTATTACTCTTAAAGGGCGAGGTGGACTGTGATAAATCATTCTGAGTGTCACATTCAACCTGATGTGACATATTTCCATCTTGAAGGAAGCAGTCAGTGATAGCGTGAGAAATATGCATCAAAACAAAGGGACCAAACCAATGGGATCCCAATGGGATTTCTCATGGACGAATGATAGGACATATTTTGTGTTTTCTGAAATGCTGTATAATGATGCTTCTTTTGTTTCCCAGTGTACCGGTTTAAAACCATACATAGGGTCTCATTTGTCATCATTTCTGCAGAATCAACACCAATTAAGTTTATACAACCAATTTCTTTATGATTGAATTGTTTGAAAGAGCACACAGTCCTTGACGGATCTAGTCAACTGAGGGGTCATCGACTTTCAGGTGGGCGCCCCATCTTGTTTAAGTCCAATTTAAATTCTCCTTATTTTGGTCTCAGCCAAAACATGAGGGAAATATCTGTCCTTTAAAGCTGGGCAGGCAGGTGTTGTACAGGGAGAGTGCAGCGGCTTCATGGTCTATGAGAGATTTTGAGAGTGAACAAAAACAGTAAATCCACCCGAAAGACACAAAAAGCTGGAGTTGGTGCGTCACAGTCTCACGGCAGTTTGTAGATATAGTCGCTGTAAGAGTCAAATGTGGTGACGGACTAACCGTGAATGTAATTGTTAGTCTCTCTGTGTATACATTGAGTGGCCCTGTACCAATATCCTCTGCAAAGGGTTTTGACTGATGTGGCGGTAGGAGTTTGTTGTCAAGCTCAAAATGGTGTGCTTGGTTGTAGGTGGAAACACATGGACTTGGTTGACGTTGCACGACGAAGCAAGTAAAAGGATTCTACAAACGAAGAAAATGTCCCCGGATGTTCTGCTTAACGCGACACATTCAGTGGAAACGTGTGATTGGCTTACAAACAGAGCGTCACTCTCAGGGAAAAGTAACAATCACACAATGCAATCTATTGGTTTCATGTACAGGGAAATAAATGATCCTTTTTTTTTTAGTATTCTTTTTTCAGGATGACAATACATTACAAAAATGAGGTATAGCCAACAAAACCACAACAACACTTTTGGACACGCAGTCTCATGGTTTAAAGTCCTGTGTCTGGATATATTTAATACTAAGTCACGACCTCTGACTGTTGCTTAGTTACATGCATGCATTTCATTTATGTGTCCACCATTAAAAAATAACCTAATTGACTATTTGTTGGCATTGATTTGGTAACCAATGGATTGTATCAACAATAGGATGGTTGGTGATACTTCACTGTGGGTGTGTCACTGTGACGGACCTCATTCACATGACACTTAGACATTTGATCTGACAATGTAGAATTAATTGTAAGGTTTATATCCGTAGTTTTAATCTATGTGTTTAAGGCACAGTATGCACATCATTTCCCATATGCCAGCTACAGAGTAAAGCTTTTTTTCCCCAAACGATGAAATGTCATCAACTGAGTAAATCAACAAGTTGCACAAGAACTCTATGAGTCATTTGGTGCTTCCACGTTGGTGATGAGCCTCTATGACGCAAACAGAGAGTTTTAACAAACGTCCTGTGGGGAAGGACCAGGAGATGAAGGCTCGACAGTCTGGAGAGAGCAGTGAGTCAGCGGAAACATCTGAACCAAGGTAAAGTCACGAAGTCACGGATTCGGGGGAGGCAGGAGGACCAGGCGATCTGACTTAATGGTGGAAAAGAAAACCCACGTCTGGTCAATGTGTCACTGTTGGCTGGATAACGAAAGGCAAAAGCGGAAAGAAATGTGGCATTCTGGACAACTTTCTGTGGCTAAAGTTTCATCGACTTTGTTTTGAAACTTTTGAATAGCAAATAGCCAAACGTGTGGAATAAGACTTAAAGTAATCAGTGTAAATGTGATTTAACTAACGAGACAGAGGAGACGGCATGTTAGCTTTCTCTTGTTCTTTGGATTATTTTTGCTCAAAGCTTTGCAGGAACAATTAAAGTTACCAGTAACTCTTTTAATGAAAAAATTGGCATGTGAGTGCTGTGTAATGGCAAATTTAGGTTTTAGACCTTCACATCTCCCTCCTCAACCTATTCCTTATCATATTCAACGCTCACTTTGGACTCATCTCGATAGATAGATAGATAGATAGATAGATAGATAGATAGATAGATAGATAGATAGATAGATAGATAGATAGATAGATAGATAGATAGATAGATAGATAGATAGATAGATAGATAGATAGATAGATAGATAGTATTATTTTCCACCACAGCTGTTGAACATGTTCTCACTCCCAACTCCCAACTGAAACCAAATCTTCTTGAATTTCTTTGCATCTAAGTGAAACGCCCGATACCGACCTGAAAATCCCTGGTGACTCTCAGTCTTTATTCAACAGTTTCTGTCCCTTTTTTAAACGCTTTGCACAGTACATCCCGTATCGTCTAGAAATGACGGAGACATATTTCTATATAAACTGTCCCGTAACTTGACCTTTAAATGGAGCACAATCAGTCCCTTCTGTCTGCACTCTGTAACCTCTAATCCGGCCTTCTCTTCCTCTGTCACTCCTTTTTTATATTTTTCAACTATATTCGCTCACACACACACACACACACACACACACACACACACACACACACACACACACACATAATTCACACACACAGTAATTCACAGCACACTGTCTCCTATAATTATATCTGAATTATCATCACAATCAAAGGCTCCATTATAACTGTTATGACTTTGG
>NC_072465.1:28568381-28593381 GCF_027596085.1 Anoplopoma fimbria | reverse complement strand
CAGTGCAGACCTGGAGCTCTTGCTCTTGCTCCGCTGTTGATTGAGGTGGACGAGAAAATTATATAGTTCATCGTAATTAAAAATTGCTCATTTCAATGTCTCCTGCTTGATTTGATTGGCCGCCTCGGTCAGTTGTGACATTGACGAGCGATGCGACTGAGAGAGTAGGAAGAGAGAAGAAGAAACAGAGAAAGAGTAGGAGACCAAAAAGGAGAGATAAATAGTGAGTAAAAAATAAAAGATGAGGGCCAGGAGGAAATGAGAGAGAGAGTCGGGCTGAGCCACACAGCGAAGCATGATGACCGCTTTTCCACCGCGCCGCGCAGCAACACAAAGAAGTTTACCTTGATGACGTGTTGGAGGTGTGCTGGTCTCAGACCAGTAAGAGTCTGTTGCTTTGCTCAGAGTCTACTTCCAGTAAATGGTGTCCTTTTGCAGTCATTTAGCATATTTATAATAGTTATATAATACATCTAACTGTAGTCATTTTGTGTCTCTTTGTATTCTTTTTGCATCTATTTCCTAAAGGTTAACGTTTTAATGTGGTGCATCTGGTGGTTTATACCTGTTTTTATTGAAGGGGAGCATTGCTATTTCCTGTAACTTCTTCACAATAAAAGCATGCCACCAGTTCACTGCGGTAAAGGTTTGGTACGTGGGGCTGATATCTGTACAAAGTACAAACAGTAGAGAAATTAGTTTCAGGTAGAAGCTACAAAAGCACTCAGAGAGCCTTGTTTATCATCTATCTATAATTTTGACATCCTGCTGGTCAGTACAGTTTGGCGTGTCATGGCTAAAGCAGATCGACCCGGGCTCATGGACAACTGGACGACTGGAGTCATTGGTCATTGGTTTCCTTTTTCTTTCAGGACCATGACCATTTCTGTGCAAAGACAATCATGTTAAATTAAACAGATTAAATGGATTGATTTTCCTGGACAGTTCCCCCAAGGAACAAAGCAAGTGCTGCTGTTAAGCACGCATTCCTTACAATGGATCTTCTACATTGGCTGTATCATATAAATATAGGATTTTTTGGGACGTCTGTGTGGTGTTTTGGTGTCCGGTGCAGAGTGAACGGTGCTCAGTAGAGTCAAATGCTGTAGAGTTATGACTGACGGATCCATGCCATCCAACATCTGGCCTTCATTTCGGTCATGGTTGTGCTAATTAAAAACTCATACCATCTACGTCTGACTCGAATTTGACTCAACTGCAACCAAGACTTGGTTTTGGTACTTGATGTCTTTAAGAAGGTGAGAGGATTGGCAATATATTTCCACAACATCGTGAGACACCCGCGGTGGGTCAAGGGGGGCGGCACTAACCGCTGAATGTGCGCTGGGCGTAGCGGCGGCGATTAGCCAGCGAGTCGGACACACACACAGCTCCATACATACATGATGGGTATTGAATGAAGTCCTCTATTGGTATCTATAGGTACTGATAAATGTTCTAAACGGTACCCAGCCCAACCTGCCACCTTCTCATAAGAGCTAACAAAACGGTGAAAAGATAAGCTTCTTATCGGTCCTTATCGCCATTTAGTTTGTTGTTTTCGACTGCACTGGCCTGAATGGATTTTTATTTCCTCTCTGAGGAAAAATAGCTCTGGAGATCTGTATCTGGAACCCATCTACTCCATCAACGTTGGGGGGGCACAGCGGGCTCACTTCAAGAAACACTATGACAAATTCACCAACGGGTGTTTTTGTGTGCTATTAAGATCTAGATCTGCACACATTGGATAGTTTCTTAGACTGTGGTGAAAATTACAGCTAGCTGGTGGACGTAGGTGTGTGGAAACCACGTACAAACAGAGGGCAGCAGAGTGTTGGTGTGTTTTGAGTACAGTCATTTTATAAATTAAAAAGCCTGTGACATGGCATGGAAAACCCCAAAAATGTCTTTACTCTCCATCTCCTCACTGTTTTAGCTGATTTGTACAACAGAGTAGTACCTGCTGTTCAATGTAGGCGACGTATGAAGTGAGGTTATAGCTTGTGACGGGATGTGTCACCTCCAGACGTGTCACTCATACAGATGCAGTCACGCTGAGGTAAGAGACGGTTTGTCTCTCAAAAGCTGCTTTTCCTCCAGACCAGAGGGATCACACATACCGACTGAGTGGAGCAAAACCATGTGCTCACATATAATTTCATCATTTCCGCCGACTGCTTACAGTCCTGTCCTCCCTGTCATTTATTTTCTGGCTCAGAAACACACACATACTTGAATAAAATACTCAAAGGTGCTCGGTCGTTTCAGCTTACACAATGAAGCACTCTACACTGAGCTTCATTGTCAGCGGCGGCGGCCACAAAAAAAACCCCATCCTGTTATGATGTGAAACTCTTCCAAAATGATTTCAGACCCTGAGAAAAAAGATGATTTTATGTAGATTCAATCCACTTGCCAGAAAGAATGGTGAGATTCTGCAAGAACCCTGGACTTCAATCTATTACATCATTTCTGAATGTTTAATTCAGACTTTTTTAACCTTCCATACATAGAAACTAATATATTAATCAGTTAATTAACTACAACAATTTTAGGCTTTTTCCATCGCCACTAACAAATAAGAAACAAGGGAAATAACTGGCCTAGAAGGGAAATATAAAATACAAGTCACCCATCTGTTTTATACTTTGCATGTGAGCATGTGGTTGCATGTACAAATATTTGAATGTAAGAAAATAGCTGAAACACAAAAGGTTTAATGGCGATCTGCAGCCAACAACATCCAACACAAAGAAAATATATGATGTCAGAAAGTCTATAAGCAAATTAAACTGGTGCTGCAGCTGTTCACAAGTCTAATGGCTTCTGGAATTAAACCAAACAGGCGAACTATAACACATCCGTCATGGCAAACTGATACTGATACTTATGCTTTTTTGGGGGAATTGTTCATTATTAGGTTGTACACGGACCTTTGTGTTTCAACAAATGATTCTAGAGCACACTTTGTGGTCAACCTCTCTTTTGACAAAAAGGATGATCACAATTAATGTTTGTTTGTGTAATGCTTTAGTAGAGATGCGTCTGCAAGTTCAGCGAAGAAGAAAAGCTTAATGTTTGTGAACTGACCAAACATTGGTTACGCTCCCACCTCTCCCCTGCATTCTTCATCTCGCCCTGTTTCAATATGTTTTCCGTATTCTTGAATAAAGTGGAAATTATTCATGAAAAGCAGATCAACAAAAGGCTATTTTCGAAGCTGTGTAATGTATGCAGGCATACGCGCCGTGTTCAGTCCAAATTTCCCTGCTGCAGCACTTCCACACTCTCTGAGGAACACCCTAGAAAGCACTGTAGGAAACATTATAGGGAATTTTCCGCTTCCAACAGGAATCGATGCACCCCCTCTCAACACAGGAACCCAGGATTCAATAATAGACATTTTGCAGAAATGAGTAAAACATATCACTGTGAAATGATTAATTTCCAGGGTGGCCCACATGGCTTGGTGGAAAATACGATGGGTCATATGCAGATGGTAAATTTCCACATTGGGATCAATTTGTCCCCATGGAGTAAAATGGAATAGGTATTTTTTTTCAAATATGATGCCTTATTTCATGCATTTTATGCATTGACGATCAAGAAAACATTTCCCTCAAACATTAGTCATTTGTACATGAAATGGACTTGCCACAGTTTGACATGCCCACATTGTACATTGTGATTTGTTAGGCTTTAGGTGAACTGCTCTGGCTTCCTCCTTACCAGCAGAGAGCTAGTTTCCAACCCAAAAAACCCACCTTCCAGAATAAACCTTCTGCTCATTTACTTTCAAAGATCCAGACAGTGTAATGAGGCAGTGTAAGCTGGCATCATTGAAGTTCTTTCAAAAGGGCTGGGCTGCTTAACTGGAGAAAAAGTTCAACTTGGTGCAAAAAAAAAGAAAAAAGAAGCAGCAATCCCAAGGGTACTGTGGAAGCATGGTTTACTCTCCTGATGATCTTTTTTGTTTTGTGTGTTTTTTCAAACACTGACTTATATGCTGCAGCAGTGATTCCCAAACAGGGGTTCTTGTACGCCAGGAGGTCCTTCTGATGTTACCTGGGTGTGCGTGGAAAGATTGTAGACTAGCTCTGCTAATTTGACAAATAAACACAAATCAAAACATTGTGTAAAAACTAGTTGAGGGGGCCAAACAGTTAGCTAAAAGTTAGCTATAGTACATATGTTGAAATAGTGTACTAAAAGTATGGAAAAATGTGGAAAAGGGCTGTAATGGGGTATTGTCCAGCTTCTGTCACAAGTTGAAGTAGTATGACCACAAACATGACAAACCTGACCTAAAGAAATGACAGTTCAACTGTTGGAAAACAATCATGTAACAACATTCACTTTACTATCATTATCAATGTCAAACAGCATCCAGTTTATATAAATTAAAAAGAGCATGTGTTTGGGAACTGACTGATCGACAGTGTCATTGTTGGGAGTATTGTCAAAACATTACTCCCAGCTTGTCAAATACCAAGGTTTGCTTAGTGGACCTAGGCTTAACACCTCATTCTGATGCTCTATGAACCTCCATCGTCAGCTTTGGACGTCTCAGGAACGTTGTGTCAATAAACGCTCGTTACATACATAATGTTTTCTTACAATAAACTTCCGTCTTTACAGGAAATTTACAGGAAAGGTAACGAAACCACTTAATTGGGCGACTTACCTGACTACCAAGTGCCTAATGAGTCACGGGGGTCTCTAGTCACATGACAACTAAGAGCCTAACAAGTGCCGTAACTAGCTACTGCAATGACCAATTATCCAATGCGTACTTATCTAGTGACTCACGTGACTACCAAGTGCATAACTAGTCACATGACAAGCGACTCACGTGACTAATAAGTGTGTCACGTGAACTACGGATTGCCTCACAATTCATGTGACAAGCGACTGTCTAGCGAGTTATGTTACTCAGGAGTTGCTTGACTTATGTGACTAAGGAATGACTAACGAGTGACATGATGAAAGAAGTCATGATTGAGATATGGTATCACACAGGACACTAACAACTGTCTCCTGGGTGAAAGTCCTGTGTTTGTTTGATCCTACTGACCTAGCTGGCATATTTGACGAGTTGGGAGTGAGAAAGGGTTTGGTGTGAAACAGGATTACAGCTTTAAAAGTCTTCCAAACCTTCTATCCTTCAAACAAGAGTTAGTTACATAGTTGTATTCCTGCAAATAAACAACACATGTCGCATTATTCTGGGTTTGTTCACAAGCTCCAAATTCATAAGCAGTAAGCAAAAGCACTGTCAGATATTTTTAACAATGGACTGAGTTCAGAAGCAGTCTCCTAATATAGGGCTTACACAATACGCCCATCCCAATGGCTTCAAAGAGCCAGACAGTGTAATGAGGGTACCGGAATTCTTTGAATAGAGCTGGAGCTGAGGTCCTGTGAGAGAGAGTTCCACATGATGAAACAAATCCTGCAAAATAAGGGAGACAGCAAACCTTAAGGGAAGACTACAACCACGGTGATCACTTTTTATGGTTGATGTGTTTGGATGTAAATGACAATAAGCAGCAGGAGGCATGTCTTTGTGTTGTCTCACTTTAAGTGTTGAGTTATCTCAAAGTGGGTAAAGTATTGGTATGTGTAAAGGCAATAACAGTAAATATGCATGCAGTGGTGGAATTGATAGTGTACTCCTTTTATTGGTGGAGAAGGACACTTGAACAGAGATAAAGAGATGCGAGAAATAAAGAATGAGGAAAACTCTGTTACATTTCTCCCAAACTGCACACTACTGTGGGATTTTGTGAGGTTTTATTGTCAACATTAAAGCAAAGAGACAGTTTGGGAGGGATGGTTATGCCCCTGACTTTTTCTTGGCTCTCACCAATTGCTGAGCTGGCCACCTAGAAATAGTCCAGCACATACCCCCCTATACAGAGAGTGTTTTTGTCATGGACTGTAAAAAAGAAGTGGACGTCATCGTGACATCACCCATTGGTTGTGGACCGCTGTTATGAAGCCTTTAGTTCGACGATTTAGACATCGCCATCTTGTATGACGGCCATCCCCTTCTTGGCTTTTTTGCAACCAATGAATGGAGGTTACCATATTTAGAATGCGGAGGAGTTATGTAGTGATGCCGTGTATGGCTCTGGTAGAGGCACTCTACAGTATACTCCACTTTATGGGCTATTTGACTCTAAATGGACCATCATTTACTAGAAGAACATCATGCTGTATTGAAGAAGACTTGAAACTAGCGATTGAGATCACAAAACCATATTTGACAAATATACTGCGGGAATTAATCCCGCGAGAAGTATTGCCATTTTTACAAAGACTTCCATACAATCTGACTTATTTTTGCATCGGAGGAGTTGCCCCCTGCTGGTCAGTAGATAGAATGCAAGTTTTAAGACACGATTGCATTTGCTTCACTTGGCATAATTGGAGTTTGCTGTCTGTTTTTGTA
The DNA here is from genome assembly GCF_027596085.1 of Anoplopoma fimbria. Taxonomy (NCBI): domain Eukaryota; kingdom Metazoa; phylum Chordata; class Actinopteri; order Perciformes; family Anoplopomatidae; genus Anoplopoma; species Anoplopoma fimbria. The sequence continues at coordinate 28,586,924 of NC_072465.1, read as the reverse complement.
CAGATTACATATCTATTGGTGTTTATTATCTACGTCGCCAACGATTCACATAATTTAATCCAAGCAACAGGGGACGCATCTGGTTGAAAGTCACCACTAGAGTCACCAGTACCTTTTATTCTATCATACGTGCTATAAGAGTACAAACTGTTCATGTATTAAGTATTCATCCTCCGGTGAACATGAATGTGTCAAATTCTACTTTTTTGGAAAACTTCAATCAAACCCACAAAGTCAACCTCATAGAGGTGCTAGAGGAAAACTACCGATTGACCTGTTGTTTGGATGAAAGAAAAAGGCAAACAAGTCATCAGTTTATCTGATTAGAGAGATTTCCAGCTTTGACAGATGCACTGATGGTGCAGAGAGCAAATCATCTACAGTCTGAGAGAAACATATGAAGAGTCAGACAGTATTTCTTTTATTCATTCTCACATGCAGATATAACTGAATGCCAGCTAGAGAGGTGTTACATAAGTGGGTTACATTGGCTTTTAATGGCCCACGAGGTAGAATAAGCTGATTAAAATTCTTACTGAGATATTCATGTGGATGTTAAATTGGGTGAGGGAAACTGGATTAAAATAGCAAGCAATTTAACAAACAAGGCCCTGAAAGCATTTTATTTGCTTCATTTGAACTGATAAGCAGAGAAATTCTAGAAAGTGAAATACATGGAATGGAAATGGCTGCCCAGGCACTCATCCACTGGCCTTTTGCTTGCTTTTATAATCCATTATAAAACTGCACCAGAGCCTCCTCGCTGCGATCACAAGCATTTGGCTGTTTGTTTTCAAAAACTGATTGATTGCATTTATTATTATGTTATTTATTGTTTTATTGTAAACATTCAGTTCATATTCTCCGTCAGAAGAACTGGATGCCCTGATAATGGTATGACATACAATATATGGAGATGGTAGTTAAATGAGGAATACCACCATCCTTTGAAAGTTTAGTTAATCATTTATCGCTGTTGACATTTAGTTCACAATTCCCCTAATTATTCTGAAAAACATCTCGTACGTTATTACATTTTACAACATTAGATTGGATGTATTAAAACACTTCAGTCAGGCATGATTAGCAAAGGGCAAAGAGGAAAACTGCTCATTTGTTCTCGACATATTCTCTGATCTGTCGGAGCAGCTTCAAAACAAAGAGTCCCGGCTCACTTGGACGAAGACTTTGACATTTCGTGAAATACATCAGTGGCATATTTCCCAGAGTGAAAAATGAATCAAGTTTATTGGCAAGTGTACATAGGAAGATATTTGCTTTGGTGTTTTGGTGCAAGAGAAAACGGAGCATTGCAAAGACAAGAAACACAAATAGAGAGAAAATAATCCTATGAATAATGTACAATATATCCTTATGAAATAAAAAGGCTGTGCAGTTTGGTGCAGGAATGGGAAAAATATTTTCCAAGGAATGTGCTTAAGTCCACAGTATAGAGTGTAGAAAAGATGTGCAACGTATAGAGATGATAATAATCCAAAATATGTCCATGAAAGGCGTGCGTTAATCCAAAATTAATAAAAACTATTCCTTTAAAATAATGAAAAATGAGTAGTATTGATGAGATACACACAGATGTATCTCATCCCCAAAGAATCCCTATACGGTTCCAGTAAACACTTTTATTCCAAGAGTATAGGCTTTGTTCTCTGATTACTGACTGTAGCTTCTGTGCGAGATGGAGATGGATAAAAAACTGTATGTAAGTAATGCTCTATATCCCACATCACAACGTGTGAAGGCTGTTTGTAAAGATAGTACAACAAGTTGGCACATTTGATTGCTTCATTTTCCAGCATCAGACAATACTTGATTTGATTTGATGATGTATGCGTGTCTAAAACATTCTGAACCACCACATTTGTTCATACTGTATCTCTAATTAAAGCTCAAATGAGCTGCACATTCTGGAACAATATCACTAGTCACAGTCCCAAAGTGATGTGAAATTTAAAGAACAGAACAATAATCAAAAAGAATAGAGGAAGACTTGTGCAGCTGGCTCATTAACAGTCACAGCTCATTAGGGCCGGCTTAATCAAAATTCAGAAACCATACTGGGCTCCCAACAAATTATCAATGTTGCGGCAGCATAATGAGAGCGAAAACAAGGTGTCAGTTAAAAGCAAGTTCGGAGGACGGAGAGTCATGCAATATGTGCCCTGTGTACAGAATAATCAACATCATAAAGTGACTGTAAATATGTATGCAGGAAATTGTACTGTACTTACATACAGTATGCTAATATGTTCAAAGGGACAACGCCAACATGTCGATGTTTAGCGGCTATATTGTTAAGCATATTTACCATACTAGTTAAGCATGCTAGTATGCTAACGTGCGGTAGTGTCTTTAAACCTGCATTCTCTCTACTGACCAGCAGGGGGCGACTCCTCTGGTTGTATAGAAGTCTATGAGAAAATGACTCTACTTCTCTCTTGATTTATTGCACAAGTAACCATTGTAAACATGAGTTTATGCTCTCAATCTTTAGTTTCAATTCTTGCATGATGTTCATTTAGTAAATGATGCTCCTATATAGATACTAGGGCGGACTTATTGTGATTGACAGTTCGTTGCTGCGACCAGAGCTATACGCGGTGTCTCTACGTCACTACTCCGCCGTCCAAACGTGGTCACTTCCGTTCACGGTTGCAAAAAAGCCAAGATGGCAACAGCCGAAATTCCATCCGGCTACGACCAAGAGACCGAGCTCAACGGCGGGAAAACTAACCAGTGGCTGATGGAAAGATGACTCCGTCCATTTCTTATATACAGTGTATGGAATTTAGATATAAAAGCATGACTGTCTGTACAACATTTATGCAACAATGACACATTGCATAAGATATCTTTATACAAACTAATGAGTGTACATGGTATATACATGTCTGCTATGAAAACTGGACTTTATTGGGGGTGAATAGTCACGAGATTCTGGTTAAGGACATTACAATGCTTTTACTGTTTCGGCTGCAGATGATAGTGTCAACCACATGCATTAAATATCACCGTAGACCCACATTGTTTTTCTGCTTAGCCTAAATTAAGAAGAAGAAATGTGCACATGCCAGAAAAGAGCAGGGGTTGATGGTGGGTCTGTGGAGACTGCAGCTAAGAGTTGAGAGACTAGTGAGCTAAACAAAGCAAAAAGCTCCCAGCTCGGGGTGGTCTGTGTTAAAATGCAGCAAATACTACACATAGGGAACACAACCACCAGGCCTATCCTAACAAGGACACACATACACAAAGGCTATAGCAAAGACAAGCAAACATAAATCCCAGTCGACATCAAGAAAGGTCATTCTTGTTTTGAGAGAACAAAAAAGGTTGTTTTCTGAATTTACAGTAAGCTACACAAATCAAAAGGCCATGCGACGTTGCCATAGTTACTGAGACAAAAGATCCCAAAGCTCCCGAGATCTGGAGGGTAGATTCTTCTCTTAGAGTTGGAACTTCTCTCGATTTGTTTATCACACACACTCAGCCCATTGGGAGGCCGAGGACTGGCTTGGGAAGGCAGCAGAGTCCCCCTGTCTGCTTCTTGGAGACAAAAGCCCGGCTATTATATTATGTAAATTTCAGATCCGTCTGTCGGACTGCTGGCGATGATTAATTGCCATCTAACCAGAGATGCAGAGGTGCAATGGGACAGGCACCTTTGTTATTCATTTATTTCTCCTGGCAGTGACAGGTGGAGCGGCAGTGATGCACAAATAGTATGCACGTTTGCACGCACCTTGTACATAAAATGTCAAGGTGCTCCAGATGATAAAGATCTAATAGATGTCTGTGGTTAACAGCGTATGAGATTTTAACAGGGTTTTTTTTAATTATAAAATACATCAGTAAATATCCCAGTCATGATGTCTTGTACGTGTCTTAAAAAAATGAGACGACTAAACGTCATTACTAGAACACTAAGTGGTGGTGACATGGAGTCATGTGACCGTGATGAAGTTCCTCTATAGCTTTATTTTATCTTTTCACTCCTGCCAAAAGCATTCACCCTTCAAAAATCATAAAAGTGATGTTCATTTGTGAATATTATCTTGAGGAACAAAAAAGGGTAAGAATCATAAACAATTGTTTGCTACAGAGCATATTTTCCTGCAATAATCCAAAAACTAATGGTGAAATCCCATTGGCTTATTGGCGTGGGTACAACAGGGGGGCTAAATATTTCATCCCTGCAGCACTCTATTGCATTAGTAATAAAAACATTTGACAACATGATTAATTTAACCTTATGTTTACTAATATGATTATTAAAGGAGCCACTAGTGTGCAATTCACCGCTGAATTCACTTTCTTTTTTTATTATTTAGCCCTGGTATGAAAAGAAAAACCCTTATGGTCAAACAATAGTGTGATCTTTTATTAAAAAATACATTTAAAAAAGTTAACTGAGAATTATGAAGCCATATCGTGAAAAGTTAAAATATGTTAACCAAAAATAAATATTAATAAAATCAATGAATACATTTTGCTATTCTGTTAAACTTCATTACTTGAGCATTTAATGGGAGGTTTGAGAAGAATTTTAGATCAGAGGAGTTTATTTTGTATCAACTACTTGCCTCCTGCTGTAAAAACATCTCTAGTCTATTTCTGCAACTGTGTACTGCTTCACTATAGGAGGAAGCTTTCTAACATTCACCTCTTTCTCATTGGTGCAGGTGGTCCCTTGATAAGACCAATGGAAGTATTAAATGTGTCAAGATGCTAAATTGTCTCCTGGTTTCTGACAGAGGGACTTAAGGCTCCATGGCGTGAAATGATTCTTTTTTCCTCTTGGGTGACATTTTTTTGTGAATTCAACTTGTCTCGAAACTGAGCAGAACAGTTTGTAAAAGAATTTTGGTTTGTTTTCGCACTAGCAAAAACCCACTCATGAATGGAGGATCTTAATCAAGTTGAAACAAGCCAATCACAATGAGTTTATGCAGTGAAGAGAGTTTGTTAAATTGCATACTTGTTGCAACAAACCTCAAAGGGGAAAAGAGACAGTAAGAGAGATTCAGGATAAGAGTACGAACATGAGGCCCGAGTTTTGCATAGCCAGACAAAAGACTGTATTAAAGAAATGGGCGAAGTCTTCGTGAGGTCAACTATTGGTTTGCGGACTGCCATTTTTAAGCCTGGAGTTCAGCATTTTGGCCATCGCCATCTTGGACTTTGACCGTAACTATCTAGTTTTCTTGCAACCAGTGAATGGACGTGACCGTATACATAGAGGCGCTGTATACAGCTCTGGTTGCAACCTGTCAATCACAAGGTGACTCCGCCCTAAAGCATACTGTGCTTTATGTTCTATTTGACTCTAAATGAACATCATGCTGTATTGAAAAAGACCATAAACTCATGTTTACAATGTTTACTGAGGGAATAAATCAAGAGAGAAGTAGAGTCATTTTCTCATAGACTTCTATACAACCAGAGGAGTCGCCCCCTGATGGACAGGAGAGAGAATGCAGCTTTAAGATCCATCCGCATTGGCTTCATTTATCAGAACCGTTGGTTGCAGCTTGAGCCAGACCTATTTCCTCACTCTGTTTAAGCTTTATGCAGCCCTGGATAAAAGTCTGGCTAGAGTTAAAAGACGTGCTAAGACGCAGACAACAGAATGGGAGGAGAATTCCAATGGCAGGCTTATACACACAGTCTACATCCTGTGAGTCAGATTAATACCACAGGAAATGAAGCTAAAGCACCTGTTTCCTTGCCATCATCACATGAGCAGTGGTAGGGGAACAAAGCGTCCGACACCGCTGTGTACACACAGATGTATCAACGGGAGCGCAGACCTCCGGCAGCTCCACTTCGTCAACCATAAACGTGTTTGTGCTCCACATCTGGTGGGAGACGGCCTTCAGTGAGTGGCTCTGTCTGTGTAGGCGGAGTCCTTTTGTCATAAAAAAACAGCTGCATTGGGCTACTAGGCATACATTCAACCAGAGAACAATATACATGACTCTTTAACAAACCCACATCCATGAGAGAAGGGCAGTAAATCCCTGCTGAACCGTAATCTAGACGTTGCAAAATCCGCTTTGTAGACTTAGAGTTAGTGACCAAAAACAGCCATACACTGTTGATCGGTTTATGGATTTTTACAAGCTAATCCTTTCACATCCAATGTAGGTATTTTATACAATGTTAAAACAAACAAATATGTCAATATCGTTGATGATTATAGTTCCTACATCAACACAGATTCTTTTCTCCCTTTACATGTCTTCTTTGTTTGAGAGATACAGATTTTCGTCTCATTCAAAGGAACAACTTTTCCACCCCACGTTTGAATGATTGCTTCTTTCCACTGCAAATTATCTGTACGCATTCAAGCATTTGCTTTTGATAATTATTGACTGATGTTCACGGCCAACGAGCCCCGGTGTCACGGCTTAGAGAAGGCTTCCAATCTGCATTGAATGTAAATGGAGGGCAATCACCTGTCTTAATAGCCCTGCAGAAGACATTATCTCTGTCTTAAAATGGATAATCAGAGAGTGAACAGAAGGTGGGATATTGCTTTGTCTTTCTCTGATGTAGCAGACTTTGAAGCAGAGCCGACTTTGAAGCAGTCTCTGACCAATCTGGAGCCCCAGGCAAGATTTCAGCTGGTGGCTCATGTATCTGCAGTTCCACCACCAATCATTGTGTTCATACACTCAAATAGCAAATGCTTAACTTTATGTCTTTGAGATTAAGATATGCACTTTACTCTTAGAAGAAAAAACATTGTTATTCCCCAAACACCAGAATGGTCTTTCCAACTTCTCCTAATTAATTTAAGATGGGAGTAACTGACTGATGTTTTTTGGTTTTTTTTTGATAACATTTTGTTATAATGGTATTAAAATAATTTAAATAATTGGACATAAGTCTGTCCAGTCCATTCTCATGAACTCCATATCTCAGATACGCCTGAATGAAAGTCTTTCAAATTTAGCACAAAACTTCCACCTAGACTGAAGAATTAATTCAACAAAACAACTTTTTGACCATAAATCAAAACATGTTTAAATTATTACAATTTCAAATAAATGTATAATATAATGATAATGACATTTTGAATAGACATGGATTTAAACTTCAACTTGACTAGTTTGCTAAGGCATGAAACCATGAGGCAGTAATTCTAGTTTTGTCATATTTCAAATTAATAATATTAAATAGCTTGCTAAAAAAATGCTAAAAGTTATAGATTTTGATTTTCTTTTCTTCCCTCTTTCTGGTCAGTCCTATGGATGAATGGATGGATGAATGGATGGATGAGTGGCGGCCCTAGCCCTCACCTACTGCCAATGCCTAAGGCCGGCTCTGCTTTGAAGCAGAGTTGGAGTTGGAGGAAACACACTGAAATAGCACTAGACATTAATTTAGACCATAAATCTCACCATCCTGCTTGTAAATCTGTAGATTAACCTGCAACAAAGAAACCAATCCTTTGTCAACTGCACAGAGGGACGATACAGTCAATGTTAAGACTTTGGTTGCACCTGGAAGCTACCTCAGTCAGGTATGAAAGATATGGAGAAGTTAAGGAAAAAGTGAGAGAACATTTAGACATTCTGTAAAAAAACTGGTATGTGATACATTTGGGACAAAGGCAGCTATCTCAAGACTAAGTGTCTCCACCAGAAACCACTGGCCTGCTAAAGAGAAGAAAAGCTGCTTTCAGGTGCATCAGGTTTTTATTCACAACTGAGTGAGGAGGTTATTTGTTCCATAAAGAACATAACAAGATTAGATGGCCATTGTGATAACGTGTTACTTCCAGGAGCTTGTAAACTTTCAATAAAGGGGAATTCATTGAGGGTCATGCTTTTTTTAGGCATAAGATGCCATGTACTGACTGCAATGTAAACGCATACATTTGAATATGCTATGCAACAAGAGCAACAGACGTAGTGTAAAAAGCGAGAAAGCCTTCCTGTGGTGGGCGTTAAAGATGGGTCAAGTTATTTTTTGAGTACGATGATCACGTTATACTTAGTTTACGTACTTATGTTAAGCCCCACCATAATGTTCTTCCTGATTCTAACTAAGTAGTTCTGTTGCACAAACGTAACTGCCACCATTTCACAGGAACAACGTGGCGTGTAATAAACACACGAACAGCCCAGAATGAGTTATCTTGACACGTCGTTAAAATGTTGTGACGGTATGAATGACTCGATTATGATATTGGACACAATGACGACGTCCATGAAAATATAGTGAGCAAAAGTTGTCATGTATGGGTTCAATTTGCAGAAATCAAACCAGCTGAAAAAAAAAACCTGCACCACAAAATCAAATAAAAATCAATCACTTTTTAAAATTCTTATTTCATTACAGCTAGACTGACGCCCAAACCAAAGTTAGCTCATTGCAGATACATCAATGTTGTCCCATAAGTAAAATGAAATTGTTAGAAATTGTTTCCATTACTGCGTTTCTTTCACCACCAGTGAGAACTCATCTTTTTGAGGCATTTTTGCCAAACTTACTTACTGTAACTACCTGGCTACCGAGGCAATTAAACAAAAGTAATAAAAACAATCTAAGGGATTTGTATCAAGATTGTTTATGTTCAGTTTTTCTGTTTTTACATTTTTATGATTTCCCCAATGTTGATATCAGTATCAGCATCAAGAATGAACACTATGTATATTTATACAACAACAACAATAGGTATCATTGTAAAAATTAATCTTACTCGACGTGTTCATTTCCAAACTGGAGATTTTTTCGGATGTGGCCCAAAACTTCAGAAATATACCTAACTTTACTTTAAGCCCTGAAGCCTGAAACCTGATCTTTAACACAGAGTCGACCACAGTGTCGTGACCACTGAACACAAATCCCTACTCTTTCTTTATCTTTCCCTGAATCAATACATATGATGAAAGAGAGAAGGGTTCAGGTGTAATAAAGCTCTATTGACTTCATGGCTTACTTTGGTAGTCCAGCTGTATGAAGGCAGGTTCAAAGCTGCATTCACACAAAGCATGTGTCCATCCACGTTTAAAAGAAAAAATCATGATATTATACTCATAGTCAGATCCAGATAACAAAAAAACATCAGTGGGGTTTTATTTCATCCCCATGTAGACTGATGGAGTTAAATTTGATTTATTACTGCAGTCGTTGCTTCATTTGTCTGAGAGGCATGAGAGTTATGCTTCTGTAAATCTTTGACCATATCTTCACTTGTGATAACTTCTATAAAATTGCTTCTTTTGGAATTATGCTAATGTATCACATTATACAGCGTTAGCTCTGCCCAAAAAAGAAAATGACAGAATTTATTATTTGCAGTCCAATTTCTAACATGTCACTTATAATACTGTGCAGTGGAGGGTGAAAAGAAGACACACCAGAAATGAATTTCACATCGATCTGAAAATGTTCTCATAGATTATTATGTATTTATTATTTTTGTTATGCTGACATACCTGAATGATACATTTAAAAATAAATATTTGATTCTCATTAGCAGCAACGAAGGGTGCTTTCACAACGAAACAGTTGGTCCAATCAAAAACCAGAGTGAGGACCTTTGTCTCACAGCAGAGCCACCGACGGACTTTATGATGATAAATATTAGACTTTAACATAACTTCAAAAGCTAGAGAGCAGCAGAATGTCAGCATAGTACCAGCAAGTACATTTCCTGTTTAGCAAAGTCATTTCAGACTGGACATTTTGTGTTAACAGTTTATTTACTTTGAGTTTGACTCCACCTGACCAGGAGGTCTCAGTTGCCTTAAAGGGACAGTGTGTAGGATTTGGTGACATCCAGCAGTGTGGTTGCAGATTGCAACCATCTGAATACCCCCCGCTCACAACTCTCTTTCCAAGACTGCAGTGACTTGAGTGGCCAAGTTCAAAACGGTGGCAACGCTGTTCTTCTGAATCACCTGGAACTAAGAATCATTTTTCTTTTTGTTAGCTTAGAATGAGCCTTTCATATCTACATAAGGATCTAATAGCCCAGAACCACAAACCAAACTCTGGCCCTATAGAGACACTTTTGCTTTTTAATGTTACCCGAAGACCACCATAGTTCTCTGACACTTTTGCGAAAAACGTTGGTAATGTGAGCACCAAGGTTTTTAACTCGACTGCTCACATTACTATCGTCTTGTAAAGGGGCAGAGTGAGTGGAGGGATATTCAGTTTGTTGTTATCTGCAAAAACACACCACAAGATGCCACCTAATCCTACACACTGCACCTTTAAAAGTAGTTCTTTGGTCCTTTCAGGTCCCATATCCTGAGCACAGTAGTTAAAGATTAACGTCGTCATAGAGCCGTCAAGTGACATCACCCAAAACACAGATTAGAGCCGGTATCCTTGACTACCTTCGCATCAACACGACAGTATCGACAATGGGAAATGATTGGGCTCAGCGGCCATCTGCTTCCTGCTTTAGAGGTCCCCTCTGCAACCCTGCTGGACCTCAGCAGAATGTTAATTAGTAAGGAAGCAAATTGCTGCTCGCGAAACGGTCACAGATGGGAGCCGCAAAATCAAGTGGAAGTCCAGCTGATATAATGGATTGGAATAATTACTCGTCTTTTCTTTCTCCAGATTGAGAACCACGTTGGTGGAGAGTACATTGTCTCGCAATATAACTTGGTTTTTTTGGGGGGGTTTATTTGTTGTTAGAAACATCCCCTTTTTTATCCCACAATAAAGGTAAATCTTAAATTGCTGAATACTAACATATGCAAAAATCAAATTGAAAGAGATGTGAGAAGAGATTGCATGAGTATCACATTTTGTTGGTTTGAATCTGTGATTAATAGTTTTCTCTCTGAATGTCAGGGCTGATGCAGAGCTTTGGTCACGGACACCGGGTGCTCCGGCTGAAGGTTGTTCTCTCACCGTGCTGCCTTTGTCAGTGTCTCTCTTGACAAGATGAGTGGACCAAAATAACAACAGGGAATAAACACAAGACACATACCAAAAACAAACACTATTATTCAAAGACCAAACAGCCGCTTCACTATTTAACTTCCTGTTCAGACTAGATAAGAGTGTGAGGGGGGGGAAAAAACACAAAACTACCTTCCCACGGGATGATATGAATGATAAAGTGGGTATAATATGGAACAGAAGGGAACTGAATTGCACCTGCAGAATCATAAATGCAGATATAAAACAAAGTAAACAAAACAACATGTCAGGAGCTGCCTCTATAGATATCTGAGAAAGTGGCTTCAACGTCAAACTCCCCAGACTTCTTCTCATCAGACATAATAAATCAGAGTTGATTTTCATGTTTAGAATGATGGAAACTAATAACGTCGGGAGATGCCGATTGTAAATTCATGTGCAGGTAAATAAACTGTAATCGTGCCCACACAACATCCGGGGGAGGGGTCCGTGTTGGGGATCCTTGATTTGTAATAAGGGCAGCCTGGGTTATTATGGTATGCATTCTCCACTCCAGCCAAATCCATAACGTACCTATCTATGTTATGTTACTTAAAAAAGTAACATCAGAAAATAAAAAATAATAAAGACAAAATACGTCACCTTTAACATTTTCAGAACTAGGAAGACAGATGGAGAACCACCAGATACAAAACAGGATGTATGGCTGCAACCATCAGGTTTTCCCAAATGATGGACAGATTTTTGGGGTTTTCTTTTATGAACAACTTGAAAACTAGGGCATTAAGCTGCATTAAATAAGAAAAAAATCTCATCCCCCCTAAGTTTACACTGGGCCCCGAAAGTTTTCAACGTCTTTCTCCGAGTCCATCCACACGTTGACCCAATCCCAGTGTCCCCAATAAGGCCTTAAACCCTGAACCCTCAGGGACTTACCTGACATCACCTGTTAAATGGTTGAGTGTGTGAGGCTACAAGGGCTTGAAATGGTATTACAAATGAGGGTCACAGTTTTGCTGCATCATATCACGTTACCATGACAACGTCTTTGCATGTTATGTACAATTGGGAGTATTTATTTTATATTTTTATATCTTCCCTGATTTGGATGTCTTCCAGGCTTTTGCCTCACGAGTTGAGAAGCAATTGTCAAATAATCAATTTACTTGTTTTTGTCAAAACTTTAATAACAAAATGAAAATAAATGGTTGATGAATAAATCAGTGTAATATAATCTCTGCTGTCATTCCTCTAGTTTCATGTGTTGTATGTTCTTGAACACCCATGTGCCATCCTCCTTTGTTTACCTTGTTTTTATGTCTCAATGTTTCCACTGGTAACCTTGTGTTTAATGTCACATTGCTATGAATTGTGGGTAATTCCCTTCGGCAAAGTCTGCAGAAATGAGTACTTACGGAAAGGGTTCATAAAAGGGCTTAAATTGTCAGCGAGAGTCCTAAAAAACTCGACGATTTGACAGCGGGACAGAACTAAACCCCTCACGACTCAAAGTCTGTGAGTCCGTGATGGAGAGAGAGATTAGGCCTTTAAGACTCCAGTTTTTAGTCAAAAATAAATTCACAAAGCGTTTGAACTCTAAAAGAGCTCCTCAGTTTGAGAGGAGTTGGATGGAAACCAGAGGACTCCAGAGCCTGTTTTTAAACTTCTAAGTAATACATTTTAAAATGCTCTATATGTTCAACTGAGGAGTTAAAAATAAAACTTATAAAATTGAATCAAGCAATTTACTATAACTGAAAGCAAAAGTCAGAGTAACATAGAGCTTTTAAGCCTTCTGCTCCTGTATATTAATGATTAATGGTGTTTGTTGTGTCGCTTGTGAGGATGTGGCAACTGAAGTTTGGTGGTTTGAGCAGCTAATTGGTTAGCTTAGCATGTTGTTACCTGTAAACTGTCTTTTTGTTGGAGTTGTTCTGATATCGGTATCTCGAAGTGCACCGGTATTTGCACCAATCAGATATGAAGTTATTATATCGTTAATCAGCTCATTCACATGCCGTCTGATCGCTACTGCACGTGTACAAACTAGGACAAACCCACCTGTGGTTAAACACTCTGCTGAAGCATAGTTTTTAATGATAATGCCACATTGTGAACGACAAACCCATGGATTTCTAGTTAACGTTAGCTGTGAACTGTTAGTTAACTGCAGTCCTGCTCCACTAAATAACGAGGTAACAGCTGACGTTAACGGAGGTTGTATAGAGTTACATGATGAATGATGATGGAATGTAAGCTTGAAGAAACTTCAATTAATGTAGTACTGTGACGTTAAGAGACGGAAAACTAATTTATGCCAAGTTTTCTTTTTTTTAACAAAAGCCAATATTTAAATAAATAAAAGAATATTTCCAGATAATTTGAATTATGTCTTTGTGTGTAAATAACCACTATAGATAACAATAACACATTCAAAGGAAAACATGTATTGATTTTGACAGTTAACACTGGCTTCAGGACAGTTGAAATTATTGTTTGGATGAAAGTAGTATGTATTCTCTTTTATTATTGATAGAACTTGTTTGTTTTTGACTCACCAGTATCAGATCGTTACTCTGTATCTCGGTATTTATATTATATCTACCTTTTGAACATCTTCCTGTAACAATTATGGCATAAATGAAATAAAGGCATGCCTACACAGAAGAAGAAAAATGATGCAGCAAAACAAATAAAGAAAAGATACTCTGAATTAATTCACAAAGAGTTTGAATGGAGTTTTAAAATTATGAAATGCATGAATTACAGCATTATTTTATAATGAGCCTCAAGAGGACTTTTGATTGGCTACACGGATGTAACATTATTAGGACTCTTCCTTTTCTTGGCACTAGCAGCCATCAACCTCTCACCCTTCTTTAACCGGTCTGCATTCTGGTGCTGAAACAGGCTAATTATTCAAATCATTCCACACCCTTAGAGCAGCAATCATAATGCGATCTTCGATTTAGTTTTATTCCACAACCCGTCCCCCCCATCCAGCAGAGACGTGCGACTCCGGCTAATGTTGTCAGCGGGGAAATGAACTCTGCCTTTTTTTCCACATGGGCGCTTTGGGCCACAGATATGGTAGATTAAGTGGGGAAAATATCCGTTGCATGAATGAAAATAATAAATCATAAAGTATTGCTTCAATCCATACCGAGAATGGCGGAAGCGATCCACACGCCAAGCGAGATGTTGCCCAGAGCTCTTCAATTAGCTGAAATGGGCCGCGTGCATTTAATAATGTATTTAAACAGCCACTTCTCCACCCTCAGCTGTTCAGCGTGGGTCTTGTTTACTTCACACTGATTGGTGGTGTCATAATGTTAATGCTGCCACCACTCGTTCCACTTACCCTGGAGGGGAAAAGGGAGATACTGTAAGAACATTTTAGTGGTAAGTGTTGATTCGCGTGAGTCAGTGTCTGAGCAGGATGAGTGATAATGATGGTATTAAAAAACGATTGAAACCAGCAGCAGTGGGAGACGGAAGAGATATTAGCCTCTGAGTGATTCAGCTTGGAGTCAGACAAACTGGTCAGTCGCAGAGTAGTAGAGTTTCAGTGCTGCGGTGTAAAATAAGATAATCCTTTATTAGTCCCACAGCAGGGACATTTTCAGCATTATTTATTATATTTATATTTAATATATGTATTTATTGTATTTTTTTATATTTATTAATGTATTTAATTATCTATTATTATCAATCCACTAAAATATGATAAAATAACCCTTTATTAGTCCCCCAGCAGAGAATTCTTTCAGGATTATTTGCTATTATATTATATTTATATTTTATTTATTTATTATGTTTTGTTTATATTATATGCATTTATTTTCCATTATTTACCAAACCACTGAAAAGGGAAATTTGGATAAAACAATCCCATATCAGTCCCACAGCGGAGTATTTATTATCATATTCTATTATTATTTACTATATTAATATATTATATTTATCTGTTTATTTATATTATTTACTGTTTATCAAACCACTGAAAAGAAAATTTTGAACCTAAATGAAAGAAGAAAAAAATCCCACACCTTTACTTGGTAAATGTAAGAATAAAAGCTAATCATCTTATTCATGTCCTTTTTTTCTTTCCCACGACATCGTTCCCTCTGAGCTACAGAGGAAGAGAAAGAAGCACAAAGAGAGGATGGTTTACTTTAAATGTAGGAACTTTGAAATGCACAGAATGAAGAAGATGTTCATGACTGGATGGGTCATTACACGCGATATGAACGTCAGTGAGCTCATCTGACAGCATGCGCAGTTTTGCATTCGAGTGTGTGTTATGTGTGTGTGTGTGTGTGTGTGTGTGTGTGTGTGTGTGTGTGTGTGTGTGTGTGTGTGTGTGTGTGTGTGTGTGTCACCTGTCATCATTTCGTACTGTTGCTTTGTTTGCCCTGTGCCCAAAGTGAGAGACTGTCACCTTGCAAAAAGTGAATCTGAATGAGTGATTAATCAATAAGGAGACATAATCACAATATTTCCTAAGACCTGTGGAGATGACGGGACGGTTTGGTGGTTTAGAAACGAGTTTGAATGGAAAGAAGAAGGTCAGGATCACAAAAGAGTCTAGACGCTGATGGTAAAAAAAAACCTTCCTGATAACACCTGCGGATGATGATGATGATGATGATGATGATGATGATGATGATGATGATGATGTACTGGGCCTGAAAGCAACAATAAAATAATCAAATGTTTAGAGAAGATCCAGCATTGATTGGTTCATAGAACGTAGAAGCCAAATTGATGATGAATCGTGAATGAGAAGAGATTTGACTTCTGCTGCTGATACTTTAACTTCATGAAGCTGATAATACTTGTGTTCTTTAACTTCTGATACTTTTACTCCATGAAGATTAAAAAACTTGTGTACTTGTACAGCCGATTCTTTACATTAAGGTCAATAAATGTGTACTTTAACTACATAAAGCCTATAATACTTGTTTACTTTAACTGCTGGTACTTTAACCATGTGAAGCTGGTAATACTTTTATTGCTTATACTTTTACTCCATGAAGATTATAATACTTGTTTACTTGTACTGCCGATGCTTTAACATGAAGCTCAATAAACATGTGTACTTTTACTGCTGATGCTTTAACTATACACAAACTTGAAAGCAGGACATTTACGGAGTGTGATTCTTTGTGTATAAATGGATGTGGCAGCGAGAATTGTGGGACGCCACAAAACACCTGTCCTGTCAGAGCACTTTACTCTCGGAGCGAGCGTAAAGTGTTCATCAATCACCGCAGGGCGATACTTCTGAGGGGCGGAGATATCAGTGTGTAGTTCACTGGTTCACCTCCATCACTGCTGTGTACGTGTGTATAAAGAAACAAAAGGAATGTGTTCCGTCTTCTTCTTTTCAACGTTCTCATTGAAATCACAAAGGCAGTGCGTGTGTGTGTGTGTGTGTGTAGGCAGGTGGCCAACAAACATGTGACAGCTGCCAGCATGCAGAACGGTCTAGTTTGTTCAGTAGTGCCTCTCTGGAGTCTGACTGAATGCGTTTGTGTCTCCTGGCTGAGCAGAGCTGCTGCGTCGACAAAAAATATAATAAGAGATGTGTTTTTTTTAAGGTTTTATCTCCCCCTGTTTAGGGCTTTTTGCCTGAAGCTCATCAGAAACAATTTCAAGTGCATACAGTATGAAACATGTTTGGGATCCCCAAACAGCTCAGAACCGATCCAGGTTTAATGTAAAATCCATCAGGACCCCTCACAGGCAGTCAGAGTTCTCTTAATTCAAGTTCCAGTGATTTATTAATAATATCTCCCTTCAGCTTTATGTCTGGACTAACTTTTACCATGAGTTACCTTTTTTGTGTTTACTTGACGAAAGTGTTTGAACTGGAACGGAAGTGAGCAAATCTTCTGAGGCTCTATTTTGTTGTCTTCATAGCCAACTATTTGACATTGATATTAATGTAGATGCCAAGACAAAACAAATCCAAAAAGACATTTGTTATTTTGGACCTGAACCGAATCAAACTGTTGCCCTCTTTGCCCTCAACCCCTACGTAGAGACATGGTGGCAAGACCTGAACTTAAAAGTAGGAATGATCCGAGAGTCATTACAACCAGCTCACTTTCAGAACCTGCTTTTCAAAGTAAAGAGCAACCCGGGAGGGTTCCGGGACAGAGGATGTCGCATTTGTACAGATTGTAAAGCCCTCTGAGGCAAATTTGCAATTTGTGATTTTGGGCTATACAAAATAAACTGAATTGAATTGAATTGAACCCTCATGGGTCTGGGTTTATGTTGATACATTGATCAATCCCAGAGACAGCAGCCGGTCAGGTGTTTTGCAAGACATCAATAAACTCTCCATGACCTAGGCTTGTTCTGATAGCTGGGTGGATGGCATGCGGGCGTGGCGGTGTGACACGCGTTCAATGTGGTTTACAGTCCACACTGTTTGTGTGAGATCAATGAACTGGCAGACTGCAGCTAAGAGAGAAACCTTGACTGTCAATGTTGGGGATTTGTTGTTATTGCTTCAGATTGGTTGTATTTTTTTAATTGTTCAAAAAACAAGAAAGAAAGCACATAAATAGTCATGAATAAAATGTATTCAAAATATTGTATTGTATTTGTCGGGTGGACAACTCATTTTTTAACTGTACCATTTTTTCCCTATTTTTACATTAGTCTTAAAACATGCTATTTAATTTAATCAATGGCATTCACGCTTGTCTTGTTTGATTACCACAAAACAATTAACCAATATCATTGTTTATGAGCTTTTGTTCTGCCAGAATTATGGATATTAATCTATAGAAAATGTTATGTGTTCCCCTAAATTTGGTAGCATGATTTTAAACTACTGAATTCGAGTCTTTTTAATGTGAACAAACAAATTGTGTGTGTGTCAATTCTTTAGGATAACATTGAATAACTAGAACATTTTGCAATACATTTTTACTGGGTGGCTGCTCCTGCCCGAAGACATTGCATATATAGTGGGTACGGAAAGTATTCAGACCCCTTTAAATTTTTCACTCTTTGTTTCATTGCAGCCATTTGCTAAAATCGAAAAAGTTCATTTTTTTTCGCATTAATGTACACTCAGCAACCCATCTTGACAGAAAAAAACAGAAATGTAGAAAGATTCATTTGAGGTTCATTTGAAAAAAAAAAAGTAAGTCCAATCGCATAAATAATATTATCAACAGAGTGAAAAGACTCTGCCGAACGCGGTGATGTAATCTTTATGTTTGTTGTGTTTTAATGTGACCATGAAGACACTTGAGAATGAGGAGAAGGAGACTAATTAAGAGAGTAGACTTGATTCAGCACAAAACGAGCTGCCAAACTCCTTCCCCTAATCGTAAAACCATGACTCCAATGGACAACACATTGATATATGACTCTGACGAATGCAGAAATGTACTTTATATGTTTGTTGTTTAAAGGTGATGACCACTGACATGCCATGTCACCAACATGTGTTGCAAAGAAAAAGAAAACCCATCACAAAGCCATGTAGTCTGCACCGTCCTATCCAGCGAATGTTTAGACAAAGCTGATAAAATTATAAATAGAGCTATTATAATACGATAGATAGCTTTAGGGTGCAGTTACAGTAGAAAGAAAAAAAAACATCAT